>NC_053394.1:378618080-378666348 GCF_905171765.1 Bufo bufo | reverse complement strand
CAGACTTTGTAATATTGTGCCTGTAGTCGTGACAGGACTTATGACCGTGCCTGTAGTTGTGACAGGACTCGTAACCTCACGCCTGTAGTCGTGACAGGACTCATGACCTCGTATCTGTAGTCGTGACAGACTCCGTAATAACATGCCTGTAGTCATGACAGGATTCATAACCTCGTGTCTGTAGTCGTGATAGGATTTGTAATATTGTACCTGTAGTCCTGATAGGATTCGTACCTTCGTGTCTGTAGCCGTGATAGGATTTGTAACATTTTACCTGTAGTCATGACAGGACTCGTAACCTCATGTCTGTAGTCATGATAGGATTTGTAAGATTGTGCCTGTAGTCGTGACAGGACTCGTAACCTCGTGCCTGTAGTCATGATAGGACTCATGACCTCGTGTCTGTAGTCATGACAGACTCCGTAATAACATGCCTGTAGTCGTGACAGGATTCATAACCTTGTGTCTGTAGTCGTGATAGGATTTGTAATATTGTACCTGTAGTCCTGATAGGATTTGTACCTTCGTGTCTGAAATAGTGATAGGATTTGTAATATTGTGCCTGTAGTCGTGATAGGACTCATAACCTTGTGTCTGTAGTCGCGACAGACTTCGTAATATTGA
This sequence comes from Bufo bufo, assembly GCF_905171765.1. Lineage (NCBI taxonomy): Eukaryota > Metazoa > Chordata > Amphibia > Anura > Bufonidae > Bufo > Bufo bufo. The sequence goes on along the minus strand of NC_053394.1, from coordinate 378,665,724 downwards.
GCCTGTAGTCGTGACAGGGCTCCTAACCTCGTGTCTGCAGTCCCGAAAGACTATGGAATATTGTGTCCGTAGTTGTGATAGGACTTATGACCTCGTGTCTGTAGACGTGACAGACTTCGTAATATCGTGCCTATAGTCGTGACAGGAGTCCTAACCTCGTGCCTGTAGTCGTGACAGGACCCCTAACCTCATGTCTGTAGTCGTGACGGACTTATCGTGCCTGTAGTCGTGACAGACTTCGTAATATCGTGCCTGTAGTCGTGACAGACTTCGTAATATCGTACCTGTAATTATGACAGGACTCATGACCTCATGTCTGTAGTCGTGACCGACTTCGTAGTATCGTGCCTGTAGTCGTGACGGGTCTAGCTTATGCTTGTCTATAGACGTGACCGTCCGACTTGTGCCGGCCCTACCCAGCTCCACCACCGTAAGCAGTAAGCTCTACTATGTGGGATCTACCTGAACCAACCCTTACGAAGAGCCTAAGTTACGACTAGTGCCCCCTACGGTGAGTCAACCATGCCGAGCATACCTACCCTCTGGAAAGCAGTAGCACCGAACTGACACCAACTTGACCCAGATGACACCCACAAACCTAATTTGCCACATGATGAATATCGCTTACTCGTGCTGAAAAGAGAAATGAAAATACACCGGTGCCAATGCTACTGTCCCTTTAACACCCGAAATTCCCGGCGACCACCTTTGCCCCTAACCGTCTGAGAGCTTTCCATTTTCTCCCCCTGTTTTTTTTTCTTTCTTTTTTTACACAAATCCTACAATAACAAAATGTCATGGTTCCATAATGATACAACCTGATTCTAGTATTCACCCTGAGTGGAGTGGACTAAGTGGTAAGGAAATAAGCCATAGAGAGAAAATGTGAAGCGCGAGTGCTAGGTAGTTCCACCATAATTGGTCGGTAATGTCTGTAGGATTGCTACGGTTTAGGGAGAGGCTGTGCTGTTTTAAGAAATAAGACCGGGGATGAGACGCCCAGTTCAATATCTTAGGAAGTAGAGTAGTGCGGTTTTAAAAACACGGTGTTGTATGATCGCACCGCGGGTGATTAAGGGCCCCCTGTGTCTAGAAGAATAAGATTGGCGATATGATGCTCTGTACAATATTATAGAGAGTAGTGTAGTTTGAAACCTGGTGTCGTTAAACCGCACAGTGGGAGATGAGGGGGCCTCATGCGTATAGAAGGAAACACAGCCTAAACAAAACAAGCCAAACAAAACTTTTATATACAGTATAAATGTGATGCGATATGTACCGCCTGCACTGCGGTTCCCCCATCACTGTGAAACATACGGTAGGGCACCACTCAGAAGCCCTGCATCAGGGAGGGCCGGACCCCCCTTGAGCCCGGACACCGCTGCACAATAGCAGGACCGACACCGCCTGCACCGCTTGTTCTGGCCAGCGCCGGCATTATGACTGTCGCCCCCCCCACCTCCCCCCCTAGCAACCCCGATCCTACTACCAGTCCATTGATGCTCCTGCAGCCGGCAAAGCGCTCCCCTCACGTCGCACTTGAAGCACTGCTGCTGCATAAGGCCACGAGTTCTGACCAAGACCACCGGCACGCCGACCCGGAAGTGAAAAGCTGGCGTGCTGGCGTCTTGAAGGGCCCGAGGACGGCCCTAAATAGCGGCGTTCACCCGCCTCCCCAAATACATTTGTCTAACACTTATTATCTTTGATGAGCCACTATTATGGATTTTATTATATTTAATGACACTGGATATATATGTATTTTTGTAATGTACACTTTGTTTCCTCACAGGAATCCCATGTTTGATATGAAAATGTATTAATTATAAATTGATGAATCATGTAGATCCTGATACACAGCTCTATATATACTGTAAGGGGTTACACTCTCAGGTAGGGCGGCGATGACAGATTCTCTTGCAGACCGCAGGGTTAAAGTCCAAACGTTGCTTTATTTATCACACTCCGGCAATACAGCCACCCCAGTTATAATTCACGGGGTAAGGTGAAGATCCAGCACCACAAAACATAAACCAAAATAAACACCTGCCCGTCTGGGCTCTGGCTAATACAGTGAAGTTCCTAACTCAGGTCACACAGAGAATTCGGCTTCTCTAGCCAGCAGGGCAGCCAGCTCCCCAGACTTTCTCCAGACCTCACTCTCCCCAGACTGACAGCCTGGACTGTGCTTTATTTCTCCTTGACGATCCCAGCTGGCTTCAGCTGGGGATCCCTCAGGCTAGGGGAAAACCTGTCCTGGAATGGGGTGGACTGGGGAGGTCCCTCTACCAATCCTACCTTCTCCCAGTCCAAAAAAATCCAGCCCATAAACCTAACAGAACTGTCTCAGCAGCCTACACATTGCTGAGACCATTTTAACCTTCTGGATTTTATTTACCTCACCCAGTTGAGGAAGCTGGGTGGGATATACACCCCTTCCAGGACTTTACCATACACTTTTCTGTTCACCTTACCACAATACCTATGCTCAGAGCACTGTGATCGCTGCTTGACAAAGGCTCCAATGAGATGAGCTGAAACGTTGCATTGACATTGGGTGTAATAAAGATCCACTTTGTTTCACTGAAGACCGGAGTGCTGCCTCGTCATCTTCCCTACTGTTGATCGATTTTTCGTCCAAAATCTTACAAGGACGTGCACCTGGCACCCAAGGCTGTTATTACTTCTTTTGTTGTTGAGTTATTATCCAGCTTTCCCGGTGTCAGATATGATCACTGAGTTAGGCTGCGTTCACACGGGCGAGATTTCCGCGCGGGTGCAATGCGGTAGGTGAACGCATTGCACCCGCACTGAATCCGGACCCATTAATTTCAATGGGGCTGTTCAGATGAGCGATGATTTTCACACATCACTTATGCGTTGCGTGAAAATCGCAGCATGCTCTATATTCTTTTTCACGCAATGCAGGCCCCATAGAAGTGAATGGGGTTGCGTGAAAATCGCAAGCATCCGCAAGCAAGTGCGGATGCGGTGCGATTTTCACGCATGGTTGCTAGGTGACAGTCTATAAACTGTATTATTTTCCCTTATAACATGGTTATAAGGGAAAATAATAGCATTCTGAATACAGAATGCTTAGTAGGTAATCAATTGAGGGTTAAAAAAAAATTAAAAAATTAACTCACCTTCTCCTCTTGTTCGCGTAGTTCTCCCGTCTTTAGTTCTTTAAAAGATGAACTATGGGCTAAAGGACCTTTGGTGACGTCAGATCACATGCTCCAATCACATGGTCCATCACCGCGGTTATTAACCCTTTAGGTGTTCCCCAAGAGTTGATGGCAAATGGAGATGAAATTTCAGAATTTCAATTTTTTGCCAAATTTTCAATTTTAATCCATTTTTTCCACTAACAAAGCAAGGGTTAACAGCCAAACAAAACCCTATATTTATTGCCCTGACTGCAGTTTACAGAAACACCCGATATGTGGTCGTAAACCGCTGTACGGGCACACGTCAGGGCGTAGAGGGAAAGGAACGCTGTGTGGTTTATTTACACCATGTCCCATTTGAAGCCCCCTGATGCACCCCTAGAGTAGAAACTCCAAAAACGTGACCCCATTTTGGAAACTACGGGATAAGGTGGCAGTTTTTTTGGTACTATTTTAGGGTACATATGATTTTTGGTTGCTCTATATTACACTTTTTGTGAAGCAAAGTAACAAAAAATAGAAATTCTGAAATTTCATCTCCATTTGCCATTGACTCTTGTGGAACATTTAAAGGGTTAACAAAGTTTGTAAAATCAGTTTTGAATACCTTGAGGGGTGTAGTTTCTTAAATGGGGTCACTTTTTGGAGTTTCTACTCTAGGGGTGCATCAGGGGGGCTTCAAATGGGACATGGTGTCAAAAAACAAGTCCAGCAAAAACTGCCTTCCAAAATCCATATGGCATTCGTTTCCTTCTGCGCACTGCTGTGTGCCCGTACAGAGGTTTACGACTACATATGGGGTGTTTCTGTAAACTAAAGAATCAGGGCAATAAATATTGAGTTTTGTTTGGCTGTTAACCCCTGCTTTGTTACGGAAAAAAATGGATTAAAATGGAAATTTTGCCAAAAAATACCTGTTTTGGCACTGTTTTTATTTTTTATTATTTACAACGTTCATCTGAAAGATTAGATCATGTACTATTTTTATAGAGCAGGTTGTTACGGACGCAGGGATACCTAATATGTTTACTTTTTTAAATTTATTTAAGTTTTACACAATAATATAATTTTTGAAACAAAAAAAATCATTTTAGTGTCTCCATAGTCTCAGAGCCATAGTTTATTTTTTATTTTTTGGGCAATTGTCTTAGTTAGGGTCTCATTTTTTGAAGGATGAGATGACTGTTTTAATGGTATGATTTTGGGGTACATACGACTTTTTTGATCACTTTTATTACCATTTTTTGGAAGTAAGGTGACAAAATTATGGCTTTTTTTACACCATTTTTATTTTTTATTTTTACGTTGTTCACCTGAGGGGTTAAATCATGTAATATTTTTATAGAGCAGGTTCTTACGGACACGGCAATACCTAATATGTTTGAATAGTACTATTTTGTCGTACATACGACTTTTTTGATCACTTTTATTACCTTTTTTTGGAAGTAAGGTGAGCAAAATTTCAATTTCATCATAGTTTTTATTTTTTATTTTTTATGGCGTTCACCGTGCGGGAAATGTAACATAACCGTTTTATAGAGCGGGTCGTTACGGATGCGGTGATATATAACATGTGTAGGGAATTTTATTTTTTTAATTTTTAATCAGGGATAAATGTTTTTTTTTTTTTTTTTTTACTTTTTTTCACTTTTTTAAGATTTACTTTTACCCATACCCACTTGGTTCTTGAAGATCCAGTGGGTCTGATGTCTGTATAATACAGTACAGTACACTATATAGTGTACTGCACTGTATTTCATTCACACTTTGTCTGAACAGATCTCTGCCTATAGCACAGATCTGTTCAGCACCATGGACAGCAGGATGCGTCCTGTTGCCATGGGAACCTTCCCCGTCTGCCACAACTGAGCAGACGGGGAAGGGGAAGGAGGGGAGCTCCCTCCCTCTGTCACCCCATCCTGTCCGGGGGCTGCAAAGGCACAGCAGCCCCCCGATGGGAGAGGGAGGGAGCTCCCTCCCTCTTCACCTCTTCCATACAGCGGTCCCTACGGACCGCGGCATGGAAGGGGTTAAAACGGCAGACATCTGCACAGCAGACACAAAAACACAGAGGGCTGCAGGAGGGGGGGTTAACATAGAAATATAGGCACTTTGGGGTTTCTGATCCCTGCGATCGGCAATGCGGGGGGGGGGGGGTGTGTCACAGGACCCCCCTAGGCATTGTCACAGGGTGCCTGCTGAATGATTTCAACAGGCACCCTGTTCCGATTACTGCCGGCCGTGCGGCAGTGATCAAAACTAAACAGGACGTACCGGTACGCCCTGGGTCCTTAAGGACTCGGGAAACAGTCCCTAAGGGGTTAAAATACAAATGATGGGCACAAAATAGGCATAAAAGTGGGCACAAAAAAGTGTGATTTAAAGAATGAAATGAATTCAGGCCACTGATTTGGCACTGCCAACATACAGAGGGTGACGCCCCACATCAGATACAGTGGAGTTCAGCCTGGTCCGAACATGTCCTGGGCATAAATACTGGTATCAAAGGGGACAGACGGATACTTTTCACTGATTTGAATAAGTAACTGGTGTTTTTAAGGGTTAAATGAATTTGTGCCACTGACCTCAACTGTATCTGATGCGGGCGTCACCAGTGCTTTAAGTGGGCCAAAAGAGGTGCCGGTACTCTATTAGGCGCCGGTGCTCCCCCCCCCTGCACATCAGACCCCCCCATCACACACATATATATTAGTTCCTCTATGTACCAGTACAGTACCCCCCCCACCACCGCACATTCGTTCCTCTCTGTACCAGTACCCCCCCCCCCCCCACCACCGCACATTCGTTCCTCTCTGTACCAGTACCCCCCTGCACATCAGACCCCCCCCCCACTCATCACACACACACACATTAATTCCTCTCTGTACCAGTACCCCCCTGCCAGGGGGGTACTGGTACAGAGAGGAATTAATGTGTGTGTGTGTGTGATGAGGGGGGGTCTGATGTGCAGGGGGGTACTGGTTCAGAGAGGAACGAATGTGCGGTGGTGGGGGGGGGGGGGGTACTGGTACATAGAGGAACTAATATATATGTGTGTGATGGGGGGTCTGATGTGCAGAGGGGTACTGGTACAGAGAGGCACTAATGTGTGGTGGTGGGGGGGGGGGGGGTACTGGTAAAGAGAGGAACTAATGTGTGTGATGAGGGGGGGGGGGGTCTGATGTGCAGGGGGGTACTGGTACAGAGAGGAACGAATGTGCGGTGGTGGGGGGGGGGGTCCTGGTACATAGAGGAACTAATATATATGTGTGTGATGGGGGGGTCTGATGTGCAGGGGCCCCCTACACATCAGACCCACCCATCAGACACATATATATTAGTTCCTCTATGTACCAGTACCCCCCCCCCCCACCACCGCACATTCGTTCCTCTCTGTACCAGTACCCCCCTGCACATCAGACCCCCCCCCCCCCCTCATCACACACATTAATTCCTCTCTGTACCAGTACCCCCCTGCCAGGGGGGGGGGGGGTACTGGTACAGAGAGGAACTAATGTGTGTGGGGGGAGGGGGGGTGCCTGTCACTCACCAGTACTCTTCAGAAGTTGGATTCCAAAGCAAAGTCGATGTTCTTTGCTGCACCGTCCGACTCCTGACTCCAAGGAGGACCAGTCACTGGTCGCCGCACTGATCGCTCCTCAGTCACAGGCGCGCGGGAAGGAGTTGACGTCACCTAACGTGAGGTCAACTCCCTGCCTGCGCCAGCCTGAGCCGTACTCTGCAACGACCCGCCCCCCTCCACTAGCTGCCCAGCCAACGACATTAGGGAGGAGATACTGCCAGCTCTCCGCTGCGCTCCGGCAGGGCCGGCCTTAGGTGTCCAGGCGCCCTGTGCGAGCTAACCTTGTGGCGCCCCCCCCCCCCCCCAAAAAAAACAAAAAAACACTGCTTGTTGCTGGCATCATGGCATAGGCTGGCTGACTATCCAACCAAGTAGTTACCAGCCCGCACACCCCAAAGGCCGGTGTAATGTTATACTTCCCTACTTCGTGAGATTTCCCTACCTTCGTCACTTCCGGTCGCACCGGACATGACGTGAGGAGGTGTGCAGCGCCGCGCAGGCGCACAATGACAGGTTAGGGAAGTTTCACAGCAGAGTGCGCATGCGCCAGGAGTCTCGCCGGCGGTTAGGGTAGGGAAAAACTATGGGCCAGTGCGCAGGCGCAGTGATCGGATGGATGTTCTCAGCTGGACACCGGCCGACACTGCGCATGCACCGGGAGCCTCACCAGCGGTTAGGGAAGGGAAAAATTATGTACGGGTCAGTGCTTTTTCCCTACCCTAACCGCTGGTGAGGCTCCCAGCGCATGCGCAGTGTCGGCCGGTGTCCTGCTGAGAACATCCATCCGATCACCGCACCTGTGCACTGGCCCATAATTTTTCCCTACCCTAACCGCCGGCGAGGCTCCCAGTGCATGCGCACTCTGCTGTGAAATTTCCCTAACCCGTCATTGTGCGCAGTGCGCCCCCCCAATATAATAAACATTGGTGGCGCAGTGCGCCCCTCCCAACACTCCAGTATAATAAACATTGGTGGCGCAGTGCGCCCCCCCAACACCCCAGTATAATAAACATTGGTGGCGCAGTGCGCCCCCCCAACACCCCAGTATAATAAACATTGGTGGCGCAGTGCGCCCCCCCAACACTCCAGTATAATAAACATTGGTGGCGCAGTGCGCCCCTCCCAACACTCCAGTATAATAAACATTGGTGGCGCAGTGCGCCCCCCCAACACTCCAGTATAATAAACATTGGTGGCGCAGTGCGCCCCCCCAACACTCCAGTATAATAAACATTGGTGGCGCAGTGCGCCCCTCCCAACACTCCAGTATAATAAACATTGGTGGCGCAGTGCGCCCCCCCAACACCCCAGTATAATAAACATTGGTGGCGCAGTGCGCCCCCCCCAATATAATAAACATTGGCGCAGTGCGCCCCCCCAATATAATAAACATTGGTGGCGCAGTGCGCCCCCCGAACACCCCAGTATAATAAACATTGGTGGCGCAGTGCGCCCCCCCAACACCCCAGTATAATAAACATTGGTGGCGCAGTGCGCCCCCCCATCACCCCAGTATAATAAACATTGGTGGCGCAGTGCGCCCCCCCAACACCCCAGTATAATAAACATTGGTGGCGCAGTGCGCCCCCCCATCACCCCAGTATAATAAACATTGGTGGCGCAGTGCGCCCCCCCTCAATATAATAAACATTGGTGGCGCAGTGGGCCCCCCCTCAATATAATAAACATTGGTGGCGCAGTGCGCCCCCCCTCAATATAATAATCATTGGTGGCGCAGTGGGCCCCCCTCAATATAATAATCATTGGTGGCGCAGTGGGCAGTGCCAATGAGGGTTAAAAAATAAAAATAATAATTAACTCACCTCCTCCAATTGATCGTCTTCTGTTCTTTCTTCATGACCTGTCAAAGGACCTGTGGTGACATCACTGTTAGCATCACATGATCCATCACCATGGTAATGGGTCATGTGATGAGCTCAGTGACGTCACCACAGGTCTTGAAGAAAACAGGAGAACGGCAGCTACGCGATCATCTGGAGGAGGTGAGTTAAATTTTTTTTATTATTTTTTAACCCTCACTGGCACTGCCCACTGAGCCACCAATGTTTCTTATACTGGGGTGTTTGGGGGGGAAAGCGCACTGCCTACCAACGTTTCTTATACTGGGGTGTTGGGGGGGGGGGGGGGGGGCGCACTGTGCCACAAACGTTTCTTATACTGAGGGGGGGGTGGGGGCGCACTGCCTACCAACGTTTCTTATACTGGGGTGTTGGGGGGGGGGGGGGGGGCGCACTGTGCCACAAACGTTTCTTATACAAAAACAGGAGGCGGGTGCTGGAATCAAATAGCCGGCACCCGACCTCTGTGACAGGGAGCTGCGATCAGCTACAATTAACCCCTCCAGTACCGCACCTGAAGGGTTAACTCAACTGCAGCTGATCGCAGCTGTCACAGAGGTCGGGTGTCGGCTATTTGATTCCAGCACCCGCCTCCTGTTTTTGTATTCAGGTCAGTTATCTTCATTGGTGGCGCAGTGGCCACAGCCCCTCCCCTCCTCCTCCCGTCTCTCTTCTTATTGGCAGCGGCGGGGGCAGCAGGCAGGTCAGACACAGGGGAGGAGGAACGAATCAGGTCAGACAGGGGAGGGCTAGATGGAGGGGGCGCCCCGAGGGACAACACAAGTTCAGCCTCGCCTGCCGCATATTACATTGCGAGCTGTCGGCCGCCCAGCGCCCCTGTTACTATGGCGCCCTGTGCGGCCGCACAGCCCGCACACCCCAAAGGCCGGCCCTGCGCTCCGGTACCGGAAACCCACGTACTGGGCGCACGGAGAGGTGCTGGTACTCTCCAGGGCAATTTTTGGAAGTGGCGGTACTGAGTACCGCCGCGTTCCGGCCCACTTCAAGCACTGGGCGTCACCCTCTGTATGTTGACAGTACAGAACAGTAGCCCAAATTCATTTAACCCCTAAAAACACCAGTTACTTATTGAAATCAGTGAAAGTGTCCGTAGGCCCCCTTTGATGCCAGTTTTTATGCCCAGGACCTGTTTGGGTCAGGCTGAACCCAACTGTATCTGATGTGGGGCGTCACCCTCTGTATGTTGGCCGTGCGAGATCAGTGACCTCTATTCACACTTTTTTGTGCCCATCATTTGTATTTTAATGCCCCTGTTAACTGATTTACTTTAAGGACGGCTCACTGCAACTTTTTATATTACTGGCGATAAAGTGTCCTCGAAATTCATAAAAAAAATACAAATGTTGTAAATTAAGCCTGAATTACACCAACAGATTTTCTGATCAGTCATTGGTCAGATGGACAATTACACACACAGATCTTTCGTTATACACACCAACTATTGGTCTGATTGGACAGATATTGGTCAGATAATCTGTTGATATTGGTCAGATAATCTGGTGAAATACGGACCTAAGAAACTGATGAATAAAGGGTGTATTAGACACCTCGATCATGCAGATAATTGTCCGGAGGGAAGCTTTTTTTCTGGCAATCACCTGCTCGCTTGCACTGCTATTACATGTAGCGATCTCCTCCACTGCATGGGGATGAGGAAGCGCTATGCCATTGCTCATCCCCATGCTCTATAGTGGTGCGCTGGCGGCAGATCCTGATCTTTCAGCATGCTGAAAGATCTGGATTGCCCGATGGACGAGCGTTTGTTCGTTCATCGTGCAATCGGTGGCAGTATTACACTGCCAGATGATCGCTAATGAGTGTTCATACATGTTAGCAGTCATCAGGCAGAAAATCTGCTCATCTAATACACTCTTAAAGGGGTTATCCCATGACTAATGTAAAAAATGAAAACCAGACATCATATATACTGTAGTACATGACAATCTCTTTCTAACAAAGCTAGAACCAGCCCTGTACCTCACATGGATCCAGAGATCTCCTCATTCATTGCTCTGCTAGATTTATATCAAGCTCACAGATGAAGGGGAGTGTCCTTCTGCTGCAGCTAAAGGGGCGTGTCTCAGCTCTCCCTATCACAGCTCAGGAGACAGATGAGGAATGATACTGAGCATGTGCGGCCATGTCAGTGAGCAGGACAAAGTCATAAGAAAAAAGCAGGTGGCGCTATACAGATACATTTTATTGAATAATTCAGCGGCTTTGCTACATTTTTAATTACATGCAATTACAAAAGACATAGGTGCTGGTTTGAAAACAATAGAATATTTTTTGTGGGACAGCCCCTTTAAGAACCGTGGTTTGGTTCCGCATCCGAGCCACATTTTTTGCAGGCTTGGGTGCGGACCCATTCACTTCAATGGGGCCGCGAAAGATCCGTTGCTCCCTTCCTTGGCCCCGCAAAAATGATAGATCATGCCCTATTCTTGTCCGTTTTGCGGATAAAAATAGGACTTTCTATAACGGGCCAACCGTTCCGTTCGCAAATTGCGGAAGGCACACGGGGGGCATCCGTGTTTTGCGGACAGCAAAACACGGCACGTTCGTGTGAACGAGCCCTAACACAAAGCAGACAGTGTTTGATGGTTGGGGGATGGGAAGGAGGGGGTATGGAGGTGGTACTGTAGACTGTGAAAATGGGTGTCTGAACAGACACCTGAAGAAATAAAACCAATGTGCGAAATGTGCACTGAATGCAGAATAAAAACTATAGCTGTGGATAAGGGTGCAGACACACGGGCAGGTTTTCTGATGCAGAGGAGAAGTCGTATCTGCCCTGTATACTGCCCCTCCTTTTATCATCCACTCCTGATTTTGGCTTCCAACACTTCTGTTATGTGAACAGAAAAGAAGAATTCCTCCAAGGAAGGAGAGAACCTTCTGTGAAACCAGTAGATGGCGCTGTGCAGCCGCCGTCACATGGCGCCCCCAGTAGGTTAACTCTTTCCTCCCCAGAGCATCCCTCACACACCACAACCTCTGAGATCACTCTCTTCAATATCTCTCTTAGGCTACAGGCACACGACCGTTATGTGTTTTGCGGGGTCACGGAACGGAGCAATGGATGCGGACAGCACGCGGAGGGCTGTCCGCATCTTTTGCATCCCCATTGAAGTGAATGGGTCCGCAACCAAGTCGCAAAAACTGCGGCTGGGATACGGACCAAAACAACGGCCGTGTGCATAAGGCCTTATCCACATTACTGGTTTTATCCGGCTTTATGAAAATAAAGACAAAAAAACCCCATTCTATCCAAAAGAAAACAGACACGTCATGGATCCTGTAAATGTGTACACGTGGCGGTGTGAACAGGCCCCTTCATTTTTATATTGTCATTCCCTGTGGAGCTGTATGGACATCAGCACCCCCCCCCCCCCCCACTCTGAGGAAACAATCCCACCTGTCCGATCCCCCCTCCCCCAGCTGCTCCCTGTGGTCGGGAAGGAGAACAGAAAAGTCATAGAACCAACAGAGGGCGCTGCACGCAGCAACTAACTCCTTGCAAGTTAACCATTTCCTGCCCTCCTATAGGACCATGTGACAAGTCGTGTATACACATATATGTCTTATTGTGACCCTGATATTGGAGGCTTAGTCCAGGGGTATTGAATAGCTGTCAGGTTTCGTCTGTACACCCTGCAGTCCTGTGATTACACTGCAGCTGAAGCCCACCGATCAGAAAGTGCTGGCACACAGTATCTGAGCGATGGAAAACCCCTTTAATTTAATCCGTTCTTAGGCCACTATCACACGAGTGAGTTTTCCATCCGGACGCGATGCGTGCCTGAATCCTGACCCATTCATTTTCTGTCGTTTTTCAGGCATCATCTTTGCCTCCAGGAGAAATCGCAGCGAGTTCTATGGTGTGTGTTTTTCCTGCCGTGCGGTACATTCAGTGTTTCTTCCTCTATGTCTCGGCCCAGAGGTCGGACCCCACTGATCCAAAATCATGGCAGATCCTAGGAAGCTTCCAAAAATCGCAAAAAAAACTTTTCCATACATTAGATTTGTGGTGGTGGCATTTTTTTCCTATCGCCCATGACAGCACCACCGGAGAGAGGAGGATCCGCCCCACAGAGACAGAAAACCTGCAGAATAAAATGGGCGGACACTCTCCTCCCCTTCAGTGTGGTTTCCTGTCTCTGATGGGAAGCCTGCAGCGTGTTTGCATGGATCCTTCCCTCTGGTGGCTCTCCCCTACTAACCTGCGAGTCCCTGGTAAGTTTGGCGGCATCCGGTGGTGCGCTAAGGGCAGGCAGAGGCACATCTGAGCTCCGGAGGGGGCGGGAGCTCTGGAGAACCGGGCAGCAATATTGGAAAGCGCCCGGAAGAAGAAACGCTGGCCACCAGGGGGAGGAAGAGGAGTGGCTCCGGCTATGAGCAGTCCGTGGAGCGCTCTTGAAGTCACGTGACCAGCTTCAGTGCGTCGGCGGTGACGTCATCTCCAGGCGCCCTATGAGTAGAGCGCGAGTTTCATCGGCCGGCGTCTCCCTTTTGACCTGGGCTGAACTTTTACACTGCAGGTATGGAAGAAGACAAGCTTTCTGAGGAGCCTACTGTCCCTCCTGCTCCAGTTAGGCCCAAAAAAGTAGTTTCTAAAAAGAAGAATAAGGAGTGCGCCTTATGCAGAGTGGGGTTATCTTCTGACTGAGATAAGAAAATGTGCCAGCCCTGTATAGATAAGACGGTGGCGGAGGAGTCTCCCTCTTTTTATAAGTGCCTACAAGCATTAGTCCGCTCAGAAGTTAACGCATCCCAGGCTGCAAAAAAACAGCAAAGACCTAAGCGTAGAGAGTGCTCTAGGGAACCCCCTTCGTCAGACGAGGGGGAGGCCCCTTCTTCGGTATTTGGGCCCTCTGATGTTTCTTCTCAGACCTCTTCTGGGAGGAAGAAATGGGGGGGAGACCCTGCTTCCCTGTAGTAGACACTGAAAAGCTCCTTAAAGCCATCCGCTCGACCATGGACATAGAGGAAACTCGGGAACCCCGCTCATTTCAAGATATTATGTTTGGGGGGTTGGAATCCAGACAACATGGTACCTTCCCAGTACATAAAAATGTGTTGGCTTTAATAAAAGAAGAGTGGAAAAAACCCAATAAGAGGGTATTTATATAAAAAAAATCTTAAACGTAAATATCCTTTTAAAGATCTTTAAAAGATTTTTTCCTTTTTGTCTCTTTATTACTCCCAGAAAACTGCCTGAATCTCCTAGAGGGACAAACATTTGCCAAATGATTTATACCTCCACAACAAAAACAAACCCTCCCATGCGGGCTGAATCTTCTATTGTCAGAGGCAATCAACCCCAGCTGCATGGGCTCCTGCTCAGAAGGGGCTGACAGCGACTGAGACTCCTGCGCACAGAATGAGACCGCTGCACTGTTCCGGGACTGAGTATGACAGGAAGGAGAGATCTCTCCTCTCTCACTAAGACGCCTGTCAATACGAACAGCCTGAGACATAGCAGAGTCCAGGGAGATTGGCCTCTCATGAAAGGAAAATCCATCTTTCAATCCCTCTGAAAGACCATGGCAAAATTGACTTCGGAGTGCAGCATCATTCCAACCAGTATCAGCTGCCCATCTCCGAAATTCTGAGCAGTATATCTCTGCGGATTGTTTACCCTGGCATAACAGACGTAGTCTAGACTCAGCCAGAGCAATACGATCCGGATCATCATATATCTGACCCAGGGCTAAAAAGAATTCATCCACTGAGCGGAGGGGCCGTGCCCCCTCCGGTAGCGAAAAGGCCCAAGACTGAGCGTTACCCCTGAGCAGCGATACAATGATCCCCACCCTCCGTTCTTCATCACCAGAAGAATGGGGAAGAAGGCAAAAATGGAGTTTGCAAGCCTCTTTAAAACGCACAAAATTCTCACTACCCCCAGAGAACGTATCCGGGAGCGAGATCTTGGGCTCAGCACAAACTCCATGAACGCAAGCTGAACCGGTCACTTGAAACTGAGAAAAAATCCTACGGAGATCAGCTACCTCCAATGAAAGACCCTGGAGGCGTTCAGCCAAAAGTGAAACCGGATCCATGCTTGAGACGGTTTTGGCGGCTGATAATGTCACGGATGGTGTACAGGAAACAAGACAATACCATATAAACAATGTCTCTCTGGATCCACAACTAAGGAACAAAGGGAGACCCCTGCAATAGACCTGCCGCTCTCCCTCACTGCTCAGCCTATGCGAACACCCCAAAGGTGGATGGCCGCATATCCACGTTCCTCGGCTATCTATTACCTGAAGACCCTACAATAGTGAAGGGACACGACCACCGGCTCCCTAAACTGACACGGAGGGAGTCAGGGTCACCTGGATCCAGAAAAGACAAAATCATAAATACATAAACAGCACTTATCTTGCAGACGACTGACGACTGAGTACTGGGAACTGGGAACTGGGAACAGCATGCACACACACTCCAGGAAGTTGTATCAGCCGCACACTACTGCATTATGGGGAGGAACTTAAAGGGTAGCAATCAGTCCAACTGCATGACAGCTGAGATAGACTAACGAGATGAGAAACTAAACCAAAACAAAGAAATTCAAGGAGGAGGATCTGAGAAGCTCCTGTGAGCGCTTCTCAGCTGTCTGGCTGTGACAGTGGAGTGGTGGTTTCTGTGGAGAGTTTTGGCGAGGATGGGTTTTGTGGAAAGATTTGTAAACATGATCAAGACACTCTACAGATCCCCTACGGCCAGGCTGAGTCTCAATGGGAGCCTTACTTCAAGCATTGATCTAAATAGAGGTACCCGTCAGGGTTGCCCACTATCTCCACTCCTATTCGATATCTATATTGAGCCCCTGGCCTTGGCTGTTAGGCAGGATCCTCAAATTAAAGGTTTTGGAATACTAGGAGAGGAAGATCGTATTTCTTTATACGCGGATGACGTTCTTTTTTTTGTAGATAACACAGAGATAACTGTCCCAAGAATTATTCATACTGTTAAACAATTTGGAGAGGTATCAGGCCTGGATATAAACTGGTCAAAGACCAGTTTGATGCCAATAGACTCAGTGTATCAAGAGGAATTTTTGATAACCCAGATAGATCTTGTTGATAACTTTCAATACTTGGGTCTGACGATATCTCCCAAGGTTGAAGATTTGGTACATCTCAACCTGACCCCATTGATAACAAAAATGAGAGCAAAAATAGGGATCTGGCTGAGACTTCCCCTATCCAGAGCGGACCGGGTTTCACTCGTTAAAATGGTAATTCTACCCCAATTTCTCTATGTTCTTAGGAACTTACCTATCTGGATAGAGGATAAATATTTCAAATTAATGGAAAGAATAATTAATGATTTGATCTGAGGAAGAAAACGAGTGAGACTCAAATTGGAATACCTTTATAAGCCTTTGGAACATGGGGGTTTAAACCTCCCATGCTTTAAAGGCTACTTCATTGCCGCCCAGTTATGGACGTGCAGCGAATGGCCAAATAGTACTTTTTTAAGTAGTCTAGTAAGAAGTTCTCCACACGATAATATATTTACGCTTTTGGAATCTGGGTTGTTGACTAATAGGGATCGGGGGCATAGAGGGACCATAAAACTCCTAATGAAAATATGGGCTGTTACTAGAGAATGGTTAGGGGTAAAAGAATCACTCATTTTCACGCCCCTTTGGTACAACACTCACTTACAGGTACTTTACTGATCGGAGCCCCAGCGATTAAACTGGGACTCCGATCGGAACTCTTCGCTGCCACCAATGATCGGGGACGGGGGGTAGAGGGGGGCCGCACTGGCCACCAATGAATTTAATACAGGGGAGGGAGGGGGGCCAGGGGGGGCTGCACTGGCCACCAATGAATTTAATACAGGGGAGGGGAGGCCGGGGGGGCCGCACTGGCCACTAATGAATTTAATACAGGGGAGGGAGGGAGGGGGGCCGCACTGGCCACCAATGAATTTAATACAGGGGAGGGAGGGAGGGAGGGGGGCCGCACTGGCCACCAATAAATTTAATACAGGGGAGGGAGGGGGGGGGCCGCACTGGCCACCAATGAATTTAATACAGGGGAGGGACTGGCCACCAATGAATTTAATACAGGGGAGGGAGGGAGGGGGGGGGCGCACTGGCCACCAATGAATTTAATACAGGGGAGGGAGGGAGGGGGGCCGCACTGGCCACCAATAAATTTAATACAGGGGAGGGAGGGGGGGGCCGCACTGGCCACCAATGAATTTAATACAGGGGAGGGACTGGCCACCAATGAATTTAATACAGGGGAGGGAGGGAGGGGGGGGGGCGCACTGGCCACCAATGAATTTAATACAGGGAAGGGGGGCTGGGGGGGCGCACTGGCACCAATGAATTTAAAACTGGGGAGGGAGGGGGGTCTGCCTCCTGCTTCCTGGCAGCACCTGATCTCTTACAGGGGGCTATGATATACACAATTAACCCCTCAGGTGCGGCACCAGAGGGGTTAATTGTGCGGATCACAGCCCCCTGTAAGAGATCGGATGCTGCCAGGCAGCAGGGGGCAGTCATGTACACAGTTCTTAGTATATTCTAACTTGAAGCGTCCCCTTTACCATGGGAACGCCTCTGTGTTAGAATATACTGTGAAAACTCATATCTGAAAAAGCTGTATGCAGACAGATCTGCGGATCCGTCTGTGCTAAAGTAGCCTACGGACACGGACGCGGATGGCAATCTTGTGTGCCTCCGTGTTTTTTCATGGACCCATTGACTTGAATGGGTCTGTGAACCGTTGTCCGTCAAAAAAATAGGACAGGTCATATATTTTTGACAGACAGGAAACACGGATCACGGACACGGATGACAAACGGTGCATTTTCCGAGTCTTCAACGGACCCATTGAAAGTCAATGGGTCCGCAGAAAATCACGGAAAACGGAACAACGGCCACGGGTGCACACAACGGTCGTGTGCATGAGGCCTAAGGAAGGGCACACAAACATATTTTTTGTCCGTGTCCGTTACGTTTTGTATGTGGACTGGACTGTATGCAGAAACATCTATTTCAATGGGACAAAAAATAATAATATGTCTCCGTGTCCATATGTCCATTCAGCAAAAAAAATAGAACATGTCCTATTCTTATCTCTTTGGTGGGTGGACAAGGATAGGCATTCTTAGAGCTCATGCACGCCAACGTATTTTCTTTCTGTGTCCGTTCCTTTTTTTTTGCGACCATACCATAAGCGGAACCATTAAATTCTTTGGGTCTCCGCAAAAAAAAAAAAAAAAACGGAAGTTGAAGTTACTCCGTGTGCATTCCATTTCCGTAAGGTATGTCCGTATTCCCGTTCTGCCAAAAAATAAAACGTGTCCTATTATTGTTCACCTTAAGGACAAGGATAGTACTGTGCTATTAGTGGCCAGCTGTTCTGTTCCGCAAAATCCGGAATGTACACGGACATCTTTTTAATTTTTTTACGAGTACGTGTTTTACCGCCAAATACATAAGGTTGTGTGCATGAGCCCTAAGTGATTATGCACACAAATGTATTTTTTTTCCCCTTTCCGTTCCGTTTCCTTTTACAGTTCCCTATGCGGAACCATTCCAATGGGTCAGCGAAAAAAAAAATACGGATTTGACTCCGTGTGCTTTCTGTTTCCGTATGTTTACAGGTCCATTCCGCCAAAAAAAGAACATGTCATATTCTTGTCCGTTTTGTGGACAAGGACAGGCATTGTTACAAAGGATCCACAAAAAAAAGACACAGATGTCAAATGGATGTTATACCTTTTTATTGCGGATCCATGTTTTGCGGACCACAAAATGCATAAGGTCGTGGGCATAAACCCTAACTAAGGGATCATGCACACTGAGGTTTCATGCACATGACCATATGTATTTTGCGGTCCGCATAAACGGATCCGCCAAAAATATGGATGACGTCCGTTTGCATTCTGTATTTTGCGGAACGGAACAGCTGGCCCCTAATAGAACAGTCCTATCCTTGTCTGTAATGCGGACAATAATAGGACATGTTCTATTTATTTGCGGAACGGAAATACGGACATACGGAAACGGAATGCACACACATTGACTTCCGTCTATTGAAATGAATGGTTCCGCATATGGTCCGCAAAAAACCCAGAACGAACACAGAAATAAAATATGTTTGTATGCATGAGTCCTAAAGTTTTTTCTTCCCCGCCCGTTCCATTTTTTACAGGTCCGTATGCGGAACCATTCATTTCAATAGTCGTGTGCATGAGCCCTAATAAAAATATGCCCCTAATCTAACGGCTGTGCGACTTTTAATAAATACTCTGCAAAAGAAAGACAGACGAACAAAATAAACCTGTCTAATAACCAAAAATCTGGGGGGCGGGCCGGGAGGGGAGGTTCTCCGGCAGCCATGCAAACCTAATCAACAAAACAAAACAAAAAGAAAAACTAATTAAATAAAAAACAAGTCTTGTGTTGATTCAGTGGAAGACACAAGAAAGCTCGAGGAATGATCCACGTGGTAACAATGTTGCAGGGAGGGTGAACCCTTTGGTGGGCAGGGTTACCTGAGAACTGTGATCACCTGTCTGTCTGATTGCTAATTACTTAGCCCATGTGCAGGAGCAGCTTGGTGATTTTTAAGGTATGATGGGATCAGATCTGGCTTCCTCTCCCCCCCATATTATATAAAATATATATACAATGTATATACATAAATTTTACACACACACACTTTTGCCTGTACGTATATAGGTTTACCTGCGCTCCTCAGGGCTGTACACACGTGTATTGTAACAACAGGGATTAATGGTGGATGTACACCGCAAGGCGGTATTTGCAACTGGCCCTTTCACACTTGCGTTGTCCGGATCCGTCGTGTACTCCATTTGCCAGAGGTGCCCGCCGGATCCGGAAAAACGCAAGTGAACTGAAAGCATTTGAAGACGGATCCGTCTTCAAAATGCGTTCAGTGTTACTATGGCAGCCAGGACGCTATTAAAGTCCTGGCTGCCATAGTAGTAGTGGGGAGCGGGGGAGCAGTATACTTACAGTCCGTGCGGCTCCCGGGGCGCTCCAGAGTGACGTCAGAGTGCCCCATGCGCATGGATGACGTGCCATGCGATCACGTCATCCATGCGCGTGGGGCGCCCTGACGTCACTCTGGAGCGCCCGGGGAGCCGCACGGACAGTAAGTATACTGCTTCCCCCGCTCCCCACTACACTTTACCATGGCAAACAGGACTTTAGCGTCCCGGCAGCCATGGTAACCATTCAGAAAAAACTAAACGTCGGATCCGGCAATGTGCCGAAACGACGTTTAGCTTAAGGCCGGATCCGGATTAATGCCTTTCAATGGGCATTAATTCCGGATCCGGCCTTGCGGCAAGTGTTCAGGATTTTTGACCGGAGCAAAAAGCGCAGCATGCTGCGGTATTTTCTCTGGCCAAAAAAAACGTTCCGTTCCGGAACTGAAGACATCCTGATGCATCCTGAACGGATTTCACTCCATTCAGAATGCATTAGGATAATCCTGATCAGGATTCTTCCGGCATAGAGCCCCGACGACGGAACTCTATGCCGGAAGACAATAACGCAAGTGTGAAAGATTATGGCCATTTTTTCTTTGAACCAGTTTTGATAAATCTCCTATATTTTTTTCTATGTGATTTAAATTGTAACTCAATGTCTTAGGCGTCATGCACACATCCGTGGAGCACGGTCCGTGAAATCCCGTCCTGCTGAGTGCATGAAGTGCATGGCGTCATAGCAACCAATGACGCCGTGCGCTGGTGTACTCCGCAGGACGACATTTCCAGGACCGTGCTCCATGGATGTGTGCATGGCGCCTTACGCTCTGTTTTTATTTAATTTTTAATTTAAATTTTTAATTTTATTTTATAGGACATGTTCTATCTTTCGCGGAGCTGCGGACGCAAAGATTGGGACCGTGCACCGCAAATGCGGATCTGTGTGCTGTCCGCATCCATTCCGTCCGTCCCCATAGAAAATGAATGGGTCCGCACACGTTCCGCAAAATTGCGGAACGGATGCGGACCCATTTGCAGACGTGTGTGGGGAGGAATGGCGTTGTGCACATGGCCTGACACATGCGCATATGGTCCTGTCTATATGATGTCTTACAAGAACTTATTGCATGTCCTAGTCCCCATTTATTTATTTATTTTTTTATTTTTTTCCCACCTGATCTCGCCTTTAAGTATTTATTTCTCATATTAAGGCTACATTCACACGACCGAATGTGTGCAGTCCGCAAAACACCAATCCGCCAAAAATATGAATAACGTCCTTTCAGCATCTATTGTAACATTGCGTATCCTTGTCCGCAAAATGGAGAAGAATAGCACATGCTCTTTATCTTTTGCGGCGTTACGGAACAGACAGACATACATAGGCTACATTCACACAAACGTGGTGTTTTGGGGATTATCCTCAAACCACAGATACGCAATTTACTGACCGCACATGCCACCGCTGTTATAGAAAATAGGACATGTTGTTATATGTTTATATTTTCTTTTGCGGAATTGCGTCTCAGCGCAATGGACGCAGACAGCACAACTTTTGCGGCCCTTATAGAAAAGAATGGGTTTGCACCCGATCAGCAAAATTGCGGAACGGATGCGGACTCGTGTGAATGTACCCTTAAATTGTGCTGTCTGCGGTTTTTTGCAGACCCCCCCCATTGAAATGAATGGGTCCTGATCTAAACCACCAAAAAAACTGAAAACATCAGATGAACCATGTGATTGGAGCATGTGATCTGACGTCACCACAGGTCCTAGCCGGTAGTTCATCATTAAAGAAGAGACCGGGAACTACGCGAACAAGAGGAGAAGGTGAGTTAATTTTTTTTATTTTATTTTTTTTTAACCCTCAATTGATCACCTACTAAGCATTCCGTATTCAGAATGCTATTATTTTCCCTTATAACCATGTTATAAGGGAAAATAATATCTACACTACAACTAACCCAAACCTGAACTTCTGTGAAGAAGTTCGGGTCTGGGTACCACAGTCGGTTTTTTATCACGCGCGTGCAAAACACATTGCACCCGCGCGATAAAAACTGAACATCGGAACGCAATCGCAGTCAAAACTGACTGCAATTGCGTACCTAATCGCGCGGGTTTGCCGCAATACATCGGGACGCATCCGGACCTAATCCGGACACGCCCGTGTGAACCCAGCCTAAGGCCGAGTTCACACGAACGTGTGTGACCCGTGCCTGTGCTGCGGCCCGCAAATAGCGGGCCGCAATGCACGATCGCCGGCCGTAGGTCACTTTAATGGGTCCGCGATCCGGCCGTTCCGCTAAAAGATAGGACTTGTTCTATCTTTTAGCGGAACGGAAGTACGGGACGTAACCCCACGGAGGCACTCCGTAGTGCTTCCGAGGGGTCCCGTCCCGTGCGGCCGTTCCGCGATCCCGGATTTGTGGACCCATTGAAGTGAATGGGTCCGCATCCGTGATGCGGAATTCACACGGAACTGTGGCCGTGTATTGCGGCCCGCGATTTGACAGCCACAGATCACACACGTTCGTGTGAACTTAGCCTAAGGCTACTTTCACACTGGCGTTTGGTGCGTATCCGTCATGGATGGATCTGCACAAACGCATCCGTTCAGATAATACAACCACCGCATGCATCTGTTCAGAGCGGATCAGTTCGTTTAACATAGCCAAAAAGTATCCGTCTTAAACACCATTGAAAGGCCTCATGCACACAACTGTTGTTTCATTCAGTGTCCGTTGTTCCGTTTTTCACGATTTTCTGCGGAAATGGGTCAGTTGAAAACTCGGCTAATGCCACGTTTGTCATCCGTGGTTTCAGTCCGTCAAAAAATATAACCTGTTGTATTTTTTTCACTGAAAACGGTTTGCGGACCCATTCAAGTCAATGGGTCAGTGAAAAAACGCGGAGGCACACAAGATTGTCGTCCGCGCTTCCGCGTCCGTTTTTTTCCTATCATTTGCATGGCAAAAATGACTTAGATTTTTTTTTTTACTTTCCTTCATGTATGTCTGGAGATCTTCCAAAAATAAAGGAAGACACACGGAAGCAAAAACGGACATGGATCACGGAACCCCTTTTTGCGGACTGCAAAAAAATACTGTTGTGTGCATGAGGCCAAAGTCAGAGGGGGGACGGATCCGTTTTCTATTGTGCCATATTGTCAGTAAAAACTGATCCGTCCTTATTGACTTACATTGTAAGGACGGATACTTTTGGCTCCCTGTTTCAGCAGACGGAATGTAGGCGGAACGGAGCCAAACTGATGCATTCTGAGCGGATCCTTAGGCTACTTTCACACCTGCGTTAGGTGCGGATCCGTCTGGTATCTGCACAGACGGATCTGCACCTATAAGGCCTCATGAACACGACAGTTGTTTTTTGCGTCCGCAAAAAAATAGATGCGGCATCCGTTTTTTTGGGAGAATCCGTTTTTTTTCCACAGATCCCTTGTAATAAATTCCTATCCTTGTCCGCAAATGTGAAAAAAGTAGGACATGCACTATTTTTTTTGCTGAAGGGAAACACGGACAACGGACGCGGAACACAAACGGATGAACTATCAGCATTTTTTGGCTGACCCATTGAAATGAATGGGTCCCCATCCTATCAGCAAAAAAGAACGGAACGGAGGCCGAGAAAATCTGTCGTGTGCATGAGGCCTAATGATAATTTGCAAATCCGTTTTGACTTACACTGAAAGTCGATGGGAGGCGGATCCGTTTTCTATTGCACCATATTGTACCATTGACTTACATTGTGTCAGGTAGGATCCGTTCGGCTCCGCATCGTCAGGCGGACATCTAAACGCTAGCGTTTTGTTGTCCGCCTCCGGAGTGGAATGGAGGCTGAACGGAGGCAAACTGATGCATTCTGAACGGATCCTTATCTATTCAGAATGCATTGGGGCTGTACGGATCCGTTTTGGACCGCTTGTGAGAACCCTGAAACGGATCTCACAGGCGGACCCAGAAACGCCAGTGTGAAAGTAGCCTTAGGCCGAATGCACACGGCCGTGAGCGGTCCGTGTTAACACGGCCTGAATTCCGGCTGCGAGCTTGAGCGCACGGCGTCACTGGTTGCTATGACGCCGTGCGCTTCATGCTGTGAAACACGGCTGTGTGCATTCGGCCTTAGACATCTAGGACTTGTCCTGCTGCTGGCAGCTGAGAAGTTACTACCGTATAGATGATGGTCTGTGAGCTGTAAAACCTCGACCCTTCATACACTGTAGCAAACCTTCAGCTGTCAACAGCACATGTAGGGAAGCAGAATGTTTGCATTCACTGACAGCAATCAGTGATCTATCTGTCAGTGAGTCTGGGGAATTAAAATCTAAGTTACAGACGATGGTTTAGACCAATCCTTAGTTGTTAGCCGTTAGCAGTTAACCTTATGTTGCTTTGTTTTCTGCACAGTATGGATTAGATTATGGAAATGTCATCTGCTTTGCTGGTGCAGTAAGGGCCACACGAGCGTGACTGATTGCTTGGCTCCGGTGCGTTCAGTGAAACTCGCACAATTTTTAAGGCAAGTTTTGTTTGTCTGCGATTGGGTTCAGTTGTTCCGTTTTTTTCACGCGGGTGCAGTCCGTTTTGATGCGTTTTCACTCTCGTGATAAAAACAAAATGAAAGTTTAGGCCTCATGCACACGACCGTTGTTTGCTTCCGCGTTCGGTCCTGCAGATTTTAGCGTTTCAGGGGCGGACCCATTCATTTCTATGAAGCCGTCGAAAATGCGAATAGTGCACCGTTTGCAATCCGCGTCCGTGATTCATGGTTCCAGTCCGTCCAAAAAAATATAACCTGTCCTATTATTTCCGCGGAAAACGGTTTGTGGACCCATTCAAGTCAATGTGACCGACCAGCTAAAAAACGCGGAGGCACACAAGATTGTCGTCCGCACGTCCGCTTTATTCCTATCATTTGCATGGCAAACCTGTCTTAGACTTTTTTTTTTTACATTCCTTTATGTCTGGTGGTCCTCCAAAAATAAAGGAAGGAAGACGCACAGAAACGGATCACGGAATAATGGAACCCCATTTTGCGCAACGGAACACAGCGGTCGTGTGCATGAGAGACCTTACAAACACGGTCTCTTATCAACCATCAGTGAAAAATGCATTGCACTCACACTTGCTTCCGGATACAAGGCGTTTTTCACAGCCGCATTCACTTCTATTGGGCCATGCATGCATGGCTGCGTGAAAAATGCAGAACATAGAACATGCTATATTTTTCACGCAACGCAGACCTGATGCGTGAAAAAAAAATACATGTGCACAGAGACCCGTTGAAATAAATGGGTCAGGATTCAGTGCAGGTGCTATGCATTCACGTCACGCATTGCATCCGTGCAGAAAACTCGCTCGTGTGAAAGGTGTCTTAGGCCCTGGGCGGGTGCAATGCATGATGCAAACGCATTAATACGCCAGCACGGAATACGGCGAACGCATTAAGCCAGCACGGAATACGGCGAACGCATTAAGCCAGCACGGAATACGGGCCCATTAATTTCAATGGGGCTGTGTACATGTGTGTTGGGTTTCACGCATCAGTTGTGCGTTGTGTGAAAATCGCAGCATGTTATTTATATTTATATATATATATATATATATATATATATATTCTACGATTTTCACGCAACTCTCGCCCCATAGAAGTGAATGGGGCTGCGTCAAAAATCGCATCTGCAAGCAAGTGCGGATGCAAAGCGTTTTTCACAGATGGTTGCTAAGAGATGTTTTTTGTAGACCGTCCGCTGTTTATCACGCTTGTTCAAAATGCATTAAATCGCATAGCAACCGCGCGATAAGAACTGAACGTGATGGCAGACAAAACAGAATGAACTTGCTTCCGAAATTGTGTTTTTTACTGAAAGCATCCGCAGCTAATACACTCACGCTCATCTGCAAGGGGCCTTAGTTTTATTTATCTTTTTATTTATTTATATTTATTATGTTGCGTGCAGATTTCACCCTTTGCAATGCAAGGGTGAGATCAGCAGCAAATGCACAATAAAAACTGCGCTAATGCGCTGGTGTTCTGCGGTCAAACACTGATACTGCCTGCGTTCAATCCATATTTTGCGGGACGGAACAGCTGCCCCTAATAAAACATATCTTTCTCTGAAATGCATGCATACATACATACATACATACATATATATATACATACATAGCAGACAATAATAGGACATGTTTTTTTTGTGTGCCTGCCTGCCTGCCGCACCCCCCCCCCCCCCATTATGGGACACTATGGGATATTAGCTCAAATTTTAAAATGGTGTATTTGTTGCACTGGCACACATTATAAGGCCTCATGCACACGACCGTTCCGTTTTCTGCTGTCCGCCTTCCCATGGGCTGCTTTCAGCAATTTGCTGAACGGAACTGGCGCCCAGCCCACTGTAGAGTAGACATGCCAATTCTTGTACGCAAAACGGACAAGAATAGGTCATGCTATATTTTTTTTGCGGTGCCTCGGAATGGAGCAAGGGATGCATTTGCGTGCGGCCTCATTGAAGTGAATGGATCCGCACCCACCCGAGCCGCAAAAATGGTGGCTCCTGTGGCTCCTGTGGCTCTGATGCGGACCAAAACAATGTTTGTGTGCATGAGGGAGGCCTAACTGTGAAGTCCTTGTAATGAACAGTTAACAATCCTTGTGGCCTCACAAACAGAAACTGACTATAGGCTAGTCCAGTGGTGGCGAACCTATGGCACGGGTGCCAGAGGCGGCACTCAGAGCCCTCAGAGCTGTATCAATATGCCTTTTATCAGCGCACAGCGCGCTATGAACAGCACAAGCAGCGCACTAAATGTAGGCAGGGTATTATAGCTAAATGATAGATATACTATACTGGACTGTAGTATTCAGGTTACATTGCGGTGTTGGCACTTTGCAATAAATATGTGGGTTTTGGGTTACAGTCTGGGCACTCGGTCTGTAAAAGGTTCGCCATCACTGGGCTAGTCTGTCTCAGTAAGTTAAATGACAGCAATGTTGACGTCTATTTATTTTTCCCCAACACAAACACAGTGCTGTAAATGTGAAGTGTACATGATATCAACAACATGTGAACAGACCAGGTGGGAGCGAGTGCTGCCTATGACTTATGATCATCATCATTTCTTCCTCCCAAATATGGTGCCATTCTGTGCTCTACCGCCTTAAAATCTTTAACATGTTTGTCCATTACGTACGTACGGTACATACATACATACATTCTCATACTTACTTGCTTTTCCAGTCCAGTCCCATCTCCAAGTTCAGTACGGCATGGCTATGTTTATTAGATTTTGGTGAGTAATATTGCTCACTGTTATCCATATTCTCCCTGTTTGTATGGAAGCTAATTGAGTTGGATAATTATTTAAATATCTCTTTAATGTGTTTATTTCATTTTATTGCGGTCGGTCGGTCGGTTGGTCGGTCGGTTGGTCGGTCGGTCGGTCGGTCTCCTCTGTGCATATTCTTGAATGAAAGTGATGCAAGCTAATTGATGCCAAGTGATGCTACAGTACAGTGCTGGCTGTACTTGTCCACTTCTCCACTCAAGATGTTGTACAATTCAGACAGAAAGAGGTAAGTTGTTTTTTTTTAAATCAATTTTGCATAACATCAACCGTTTGTGTTGACAACTCTTCATTGTTCATCTGATTTTTTTTAATATTTTTTTTTGCTCCTTGTCCATTCCAATACTCAATTAATTCCCAAAATCATTTCTATTCCCAGTAATGCTCCTTAAAACGGCCTTCCTTCTGTTTGTATAGACCTCACACTAGACCTCACACTTCTTACAGTAGGGATTCAGTCACACTCAAAACTCACACTCACACTCACTCTCACTCTCTCTCTCTCTCTCTCTCTATGTCTATGTCTATGTCTCTATCTCTCTATATATACACACTGTTGTGCCTTTTCATAGGTAAATGCATTCATATCCAATTCATTATTGTCAAAATGGATGTTCATTTCCTTTAAGAGCCATGCTCAACTATAGTTGCAATTTTGTATGTCTTGAGTAGGCCAATTTAAGGTCACACAAAGGTTTATACTCTTCAGTGTTATCCTTCCCATGAATATACCAGTCTGAGAAAAGGCCTCCTTATCTACTTTTAAATTTATGACGGGCGATAAAGATGAGCTCTATGCAGCTGGTGATAATTACTTATACAATTAGGCATTTATAAATGAAGCAAAGCAAAGTATATAATATTCATGTATTCATTTAATGATCCTTAGTTAGTCCTTTGCATAAAACAATCAGTAGGACATATATATATTTGTTTATATTATATTGTTATATGTTACGAAGACAACATGTATCCAGTATATTGTATATATTTCTCATTAGAAGAGTATCTGTCTCTAGAAGAGTGTCTGTGAAGATGTGTGTTTTGTAGCAATTAATCACATCTTTGGTATGACAGACGAGGTACTGATATCTCTGTGAGAAAACAAGGGCATTTACGACCCATAAATTAAGTGTGAGAGACATTAAGTGAGACGCCTAGAGGTCTGTCTCTAATTGCTACAAGTGTCAGAATTAATCCCTATGGCTTGAATTAAAGCTTCTAAGGTCAAAATGTATATTCAGACTTACATAAGTTAACCCTTTATACTATGATGCAGATAGCTTATACAGCAGTGCCACCTAGGTATCAGTAGGTGACATTACAACAGTAGCAAAAGTGCATTCTGGGTAAGGTTATGATGTCACATTTTTTATCAATGATCACGCCCATCCGACAATGATTGGAAAGATCCAAACTAGGAAGGTGTGTCTAACTGATAAGTTTGTGATCATAAGCCATACACAGTAAGGGAAAAGAAAAAAAGAGGGAGAGAGAGAGAGAGAGAGAGAGAGAAAAGAAAAGAAGGAAGGAGAGGAGAGGAGAAGTAGAGGGGTTTATCAAGATGAAAGCCATGGTGAGCTGCGCTATGATGGACCACCCAGCTTTCCTAGGAGCAGAAGTGAGATTCCTACTAGGACTTGGTAAGAGACACAGAAAATGATATTTCATTTTATTAAGACTAATTTGATAGTGTGGGTGAAATTATACCATCTAGATTGGCGAATAAATAAATGTTTAAATAAATTGATCATCTCCATATTGAGATGTAGTCTTAGGATATTGTGAGGCTTCATTCTACCTGCACAAGAATCTAGACTCAGAATCTAGCAAAGCATTAAATAATTGCTTATATATATATATATATATATATATATATATATATATATATATTGATAGAACATTCTTCGCCAAGCTAAGTGATGGATTCCCACCGGAAGGACTTATTTCAAATCCTTCCCATTTAAGATATGGTTTAGCAAAATCCTAAATCCCTGTTATTTGTCTTAATAGTCTTACCAATGTTATATATGTGAAAATAGTCCAGGATGGGGCGGAAGGATACAGTTATCTCTTCTAAGTTATATCCTTGGATGGATTTGCCCATGCCTGAAGCCATGTGATGTGTAGTTGGTTAGTAGGGGGGGCAGAATGTATTTATCATTCTATATTGATGTCTAGGATTAGACATGCCCATCTTGATATCATGAGGTTTTCTCTGAACAGAAGTAATGTATATAACTTATGTTCCTACTTTGATATCCTAACCTAATAATAGCTTGGTTATAATGTGACAAGTTATTTCCACTCACATATATTGTTAAGCTTGTAATGCTTTATATTAACGCTATATATATTCATTTGCATGTATCATTGTGTTTATTTACTTATATATATGTTTATAATCTTGTAACCAATAAATCTGCATATTTTTATAATACCTGTGTATTATTGTATAATGCAAAACTACATTTTATCATTAACGTCATCTCACGTCAAAAAGAACTTATTTATCTGAGGAAATAGTCGGACTCAGATGTGAATTGTATCAATTAGGTTGTCTACAATTCAACAGGTCATGATTTTAAGAATTTTTTGACAAATTTTATAAATTTTATTTTTTTATGATCAATTATTTTTATGACCATAATTAATAATTCATAATTGAATTATTACCCACCGACAACACACTGGATTTGCTCTGGTAGAACGGCTTGCGAAGCCGCAGTACAGAGCCAATGACAATGTATTTAACTTATTGCAGTGCAGTGTTTTATTCACACATAACACACATAAGTAAAGTGACAAAAAAGGCAGTTTTAATGAAAACCAGTCACCTTAAGGCTACTTTCACACTAGCGTTCGGGTGTCCGCTCGTGCGCTCCGTTTGAAGGGGCTCACGAGCGGCCCCGAACGCATCCGTCTGGCCCCAATGCATTCTCAGTGGAGGCGGATCCACTGAGAATGCATCCGCCTGCCAGCGCTCAGCCTCCGCTCCGCTCAGTGAGCGGACACCTGAACGCTGCTTGCAGCGTTCGGGTGTCCGCCTGGCCGTGCGGAGGCGAGCGGATCCGTCCAGACTTATAATGGAAGTCAATGGGGACGGATCCGTTTGAAGATGACACAATATGGCTCAATCTTCAAGCGGATCCGTTCCCCATTGACTTTCAATGTAAAGTCTGAACGGATCCGTTCAGGCTACTTTCATACTTAGAAAATTTTCTAAGTTTTAATGCAGACGGATCCGTTCTGAACGGATGCGAACGTCTGCATTATCGGAGTGGATCCGTCTGATGAAACATCAGACGGATCCGCTCCGAACGCTAGTGTGAAAGTAGCCTAAGTCAGGTGTTTGTTCACACCAGGCTGCAGCACCTAAGTCCTTGGGTGAAGCAGAAGTCCACATGCTTTTTCCCAAACAATATAGCCTTAGTCCGGGGCCAAACACTCGGGTTCCAACACTCAGACTGACAAAGCTCCAGTATCAGATGGTTGAAAATTCACTTGTTGGCTGTGTGTTTTTATCCCCAACCAAAACCCTGCTGGAACGACAGCCACTGTGCCTGTTCCCAGTAAGAAAGAGCTTCCCTCTCCCCCCCCCCCCCCCCCCCAAGAAATCACAACTACCCTCCCCCAATACTCTGAGTACTGTGTATGATCGGCAATCAGAGTATAGGAGTATAGGTAGACTTTAGATTTTTATGACTCCAGGACTCCAGCCACTTTTTATGTTGCTTTGCCGAGGTGTGACTACTTTTAGAGAACTTTAAAGCATTAGGCCTAGATAACCTCTAGAAACAGATAAAGATATACACTTGATTCATAGGGGGAAGAGTAGAGTAAAAGCTTTATCCAAAGCAATCCCATCCCAACTCGTATATTTTCATGCTTTTTAAGTTTGTTAATATTTAGAATTTAAAGACCCTCATTGTACACAACCACATATGAGGATTAAACATTTTGTCTGGGTATCAGAATGTCATCTCAACCTGGACATATTCACCT
Organism: Bufo bufo; assembly: GCF_905171765.1. NCBI lineage: Eukaryota > Metazoa > Chordata > Amphibia > Anura > Bufonidae > Bufo > Bufo bufo. The sequence goes on along the minus strand of NC_053394.1, from coordinate 378,634,730 downwards.
ACCTACCTACCTACCAATCAACTGCTTTTTCCTGGATATTTGTTTATTTACCTAATTTTACTGTGTTACTATTGATGTGATATCACCGACACCAAAGATTGTCATTTGCAGAGGTCACATGGTTTTTCTGAGTTTGCTCATCTAATCTAAGCAAACACCTCCAATTACTTTTCAATGGCTTTTGTCTCCAGATGAAATGTGTTAAGAAATTTTAGTTAACAGCGGGAGTGCTAACCATGGTACATCTGTAGTGCTGCTGGCCTGGCCCGAGACCGCTTTAGCACTGCTGTCTAGTATGTCCTGCTGTCTAGTGTGTACTAGGTAGGGCCAGTTAACAGGCTGCCATTAGTGCTGTTTTTTTAAGCTGCAAAACAGGTAGGTAGGTAGGTAGGTAGTTAGGTAGTTGGTTAGTAGATAGAGTAGAGTCTCCTGTCTAGCAGTGCAACAATTTAAACACAAAAAGCCCTTTCAGTGTGCAATGGGGTACTGGTCAAGTTGTGTAGGACCAAGAAATGTTGGCCTACTGCTTATTCATTGGACAACGGTTTAAGAACCTGTATGTGCGTACTATAGATCCCAATATGATTTACCTCCAAGGCTTCCTTAAATTAATTTAAGAAATTGATTTTCAATATAAGGAAGGTCCACACACCCTCTGTAGATAGTTTTCCAATGAATATGATAGTCATAAACGGTGCATTCTACAAAATATGTTGTACACATGGTGATATTTCAAAGTGTTTTTTATCTTTAAGATCTTAATTTCTCAAAAAAATCACTCTCTTGTTAACCAAATAAGTGTAAATCAAAGTATTGATCCTAAAAAAAAGATAAACAGAAAATAATGCAAACTTATAATAAAATCATGTAGTAGATATCTAATATTATTTATTGACTTATATTTAAACATACACGTTATAAATAAAAAACAACAACTTGAGAATCACTTGTTAATTAATGTTTCAAGACAATTTTATGTTAGTAAGGGATTGTTTACCCAAATATATTTTGTGTTGATTATACAGACTGTTTGCTTTGTTCCACATAAGTTCATATACATGAGCTTTTATTCCAACAGGTCAGCAAAAGATGGAGACAGCACTCTGTATTAAGTAAATTTGGGATTTGTCCAGTACTGACTTTTAATGGAGTTAATGAATATCTAAGACCTATAACAGTTAATACTAGACCTATTCATAGAAGATGCAGAGATTTGTAATACAAAGATTATTGTTGGACTCCACCAAATCCATAAGTATCATTAGCCAAACCAACCACTGAATAACCTCTATAACTAAGGGAGATGAGGCTAACCAAATACATACAACACTAAATAAATTCCATCAAGTAGTTACCCACAATCCTTCCAAATATTTATTCTGCATAAAACTGTAGAATTATGCTAATCTTCAGTATATGAATATTCATTATTTGAATTTCCTATATTAAAGGTTCATAAATTAATAAGTCACTGCAATTTAGATGAACTGATTGAAGTAGGGGCTGCCACATGGTTTGTCACTGAAATCTAAGGGGAACTTTTCTCAAGTTGTCTATCTATTCAAGTGTTATAGTATAGATAGACTCTAACTTTGCATCCGTCGTCGTCGTCGCCGTCGCAATAATAAATGAGTAAAGTTTGCCTGTGTCTCCCTCTTGTGGATCCTTTGAACTGGATTACTTGGAGGTTAACAAGTAGTCCAGCACTTCCTATGTATCAGCACCTGCCTTGTCTGGACAATGGACGGAACACTGCACGTGTCACAAGAGCCTTGTCAGGTCAAGAGGTCAAAGAGGTCAAGTAAGGTCAGCTATTGGATGACATCACAAGGGCCCTGATGGAACACTCAACAATGGGGCCGTGACATCACAATCAACAATGCATACTTCCTTTTTTTTCTCACTACTACTTCTCCATTCACTCCTATACGTTTTTCTGCTTGGCGTGCTATGGCACCAGGAATTGCGTGCGAAGAAAAGGCGTGTGCAAAAGTGGCGGGTGGGGGTGGAGCTATGCAGATGGCGAACACAAAGAGGAGCATAATGCTGGTGACTTCTGAGCGTAGGACGCACGGTTCCCCTGGTTTGTGAGAGAGGAGAAGGAAGCCTCCCGGACTGTGTCTAGGGCTGGCTGGGGCCCGTAGGCTGTTGCCTTGAGAAGTGCTTTGCAATGGCGATAAGCGGCCCTGTTGTCGAGGCCCCTTTTGGCTAAAATCAAGTGTGGTATCTGTTCTTATACTGTACGCGGCAGACATGTTCCTGCAGTATTACCTGGATGAGCAGGGAGATCGGGTGTACACCATGAAGAAAGTGGCTCCCAGTGGACAGCTGACCTCTTCAGCCCATCCAGCCCGCTTCTCTCCCGATGACAAGTATTCCCGACATCGCTTCTCCATCAAGAAGAGATTTGGTCTCCTGCTCACCCAGCAGCCCCGGCCGGTTTTATGAGGCGGGCCGTGCGGAGGAACGACAGCTGGACTTGGAATCTCTCAGCTCCTTCTTACCACATTCACTTCTTGTTGGACATTTGTGACTTTATCACTTAACATAGGAGGTGTTTTCTGAGTTTTGTATGAAATAAAGAAAAACAAATAAATAAATTAAATAAATAAATAAATCTGTTCTTATCAGTTTAATATCTGATACGTCCCCTATCTGTGGACCATGTATTAAATGGATTTTCTGAACAGGGAGTTGGAAAAAGACTGATGGGTTAGTTAATTGGCTTATCACCTGAATGAAGTGTTCGGACCTCCACGCACCTTGGTTTTGCTTTGGGCCAGTTGTGCACACTTGGGATGCTGAGTTGTTCCTGTGAATTGACCATTTAGTACTTTTGTAGCAAGTTGGCTGGATGTAACCATTTAGCTTTTCCAGTGCCGCAATAATAAATGAGTAAAGTTTGCCTGTGTCTCCCTCTTGTGGATCCTTTGAACTGGATTACTTGGAGGTTAACAAGTAGTCCAGCACTTCCTATGTATCAGCACCTGCCTTGTCTGGACAATGGACGGAACACTGCACGTGTCACAAGAGCCTTGTCAGGTCAAGAGGTCAAAGAGGTCAAGTAAGGTCAGCTATTGGATGACATCACAAGGGCCCTGATGGAACACTCAACAATGGGGCCGTGACATCACAATCAACAATGCATACTTCCTTTTTTTTCTCACTACTACTTCTCCATTCACTCCTATACGTTTTTCTGCTTGGCGTGCTATGGCACCAGGAATTGCGTGCGAAGAAAAGGCGTGTGCAAAAGTGGCGGGTGGGGGTGGAGCTATGCAGATGGCGAACACAAAGAGGAGCATAATGCTGGTGACTTCTGAGCGTAGGACGCACGGTTCCCCTGGTTTGTGAGAGAGGAGAAGGAAGCCTCCCGGACTGTGTCTAGGGCTGGCTGGGGCCCGTAGGCTGTTGCCTTGAGAAGTGCTTTGCAATGGCGATAAGCGGCCCTGTTGTCGAGGCCCCTTTTGGCTAAAATCAAGTGTGGTATCTGTTCTTATACTGTACGCGGCAGACATGTTCCTGCAGTATTACCTGGATGAGCAGGGAGATCGGGTGTACACCATGAAGAAAGTGGCTCCCAGTGGACAGCTGACCTCTTCAGCCCATCCAGCCCGCTTCTCTCCCGATGACAAGTATTCCCGACATCGCTTCTCCATCAAGAAGAGATTTGGTCTCCTGCTCACCCAGCAGCCCCGGCCGGTTTTATGAGGCGGGCCGTGCGGAGGAACGACAGCTGGACTTGGAATCTCTCAGCTCCTTCTTACCACATTCACTTCTTGTTGGACATTTGTGACTTTATCACTTAACATAGGAGGTGTTTTCTGAGTTTTGTATGAAATAAAGAAAAACAAATAAATAAATTAAATAAATAAATAAATCTGTTCTTATCAGTTTAATATCTGATACGTCCCCTATCTGTGGACCATGTATTAAATGGATTTTCTGAACAGGGAGTTGGAAAAAGACTGATGGGTTAGTTAATTGGCTTATCACCTGAATGAAGTGTTCGGACCTCCACGCACCTTGGTTTTGCTTTGGGCCAGTTGTGCACACTTGGGATGCTGAGTTGTTCCTGTGAATTGACCATTTAGTACTTTTGTAGCAAGTTGGCTGGATGTAACCATTTAGCTTTTCCAGTGCCGCAATAATAAATGAGTAAAGTTTGCCTGTGTCTCCCTCTTGTGGATCCTTTGAACTGGATTACTTGGAGGTTAACAAGTAGTCCAGCACTTCCTATGTATCAGCACCTGCCTTGTCTGGACAATGGACGGAACACTGCACGTGTCACAAGAGCCTTGTCAGGTCAAGAGGTCAAAGAGGTCAAGTAAGGTCAGCTATTGGATGACATCACAAGGGCCCTGATGGAACACTCAACAATGGGGCCGTGACATCACAATCAACAATGCATACTTCCTTTTTTTTCTCACTACTACTTCTCCATTCACTCCTATACGTTTTTCTGCTTGGCGTGCTATGGCACCAGGAATTGCGTGCGAAGAAAAGGCGTGTGCAAAAGTGGCGGGTGGGGGTGGAGCTATGCAGATGGCGAACACAAAGAGGAGCATAATGCTGGTGACTTCTGAGCGTAGGACGCACGGTTCCCCTGGTTTGTGAGAGAGGAGAAGGAAGCCTCCCGGACTGTGTCTAGGGCTGGCTGGGGCCCGTAGGCTGTTGCCTTGAGAAGTGCTTTGCAATGGCGATAAGCGGCCCTGTTGTCGAGGCCCCTTTTGGCTAAAATCAAGTGTGGTATCTGTTCTTATACTGTACGCGGCAGACATGTTCCTGCAGTATTACCTGGATGAGCAGGGAGATCGGGTGTACACCATGAAGAAAGTGGCTCCCAGTGGACAGCTGACCTCTTCAGCCCATCCAGCCCGCTTCTCTCCCGATGACAAGTATTCCCGACATCGCTTCTCCATCAAGAAGAGATTTGGTCTCCTGCTCACCCAGCAGCCCCGGCCGGTTTTATGAGGCGGGCCGTGCGGAGGAACGACAGCTGGACTTGGAATCTCTCAGCTCCTTCTTACCACATTCACTTCTTGTTGGACATTTGTGACTTTATCACTTAACATAGGAGGTGTTTTCTGAGTTTTGTATGAAATAAAGAAAAACAAATAAATAAATTAAATAAATAAATAAATCTGTTCTTATCAGTTTAATATCTGATACGTCCCCTATCTGTGGACCATGTATTAAATGGATTTTCTGAACAGGGAGTTGGAAAAAGACTGATGGGTTAGTTAATTGGCTTATCACCTGAATGAAGTGTTCGGACCTCCACGCACCTTGGTTTTGCTTTGGGCCAGTTGTGCACACTTGGGATGCTGAGTTGTTCCTGTGAATTGACCATTTAGTACTTTTGTAGCAAGTTGGCTGGATGTAACCATTTAGCTTTTCCAGTGCCGCAATAATAAATGAGTAAAGTTTGCCTGTGTCTCCCTCTTGTGGATCCTTTGAACTGGATTACTTGGAGGTTAACAAGTAGTCCAGCACTTCCTATGTATCAGCACCTGCCTTGTCTGGACAATGGACGGAACACTGCACGTGTCACAAGAGCCTTGTCAGGTCAAGAGGTCAAAGAGGTCAAGTAAGGTCAGCTATTGGATGACATCACAAGGGCCCTGATGGAACACTCAACAATGGGGCCGTGACATCACAATCAACAATGCATACTTCCTTTTTTTTCTCACTACTACTTCTCCATTCACTCCTATACGTTTTTCTGCTTGGCGTGCTATGGCACCAGGAATTGCGTGCGAAGAAAAGGCGTGTGCAAAAGTGGCGGGTGGGGGTGGAGCTATGCAGATGGCGAACACAAAGAGGAGCATAATGCTGGTGACTTCTGAGCGTAGGACGCACGGTTCCCCTGGTTTGTGAGAGAGGAGAAGGAAGCCTCCCGGACTGTGTCTAGGGCTGGCTGGGGCCCGTAGGCTGTTGCCTTGAGAAGTGCTTTGCAATGGCGATAAGCGGCCCTGTTGTCGAGGCCCCTTTTGGCTAAAATCAAGTGTGGTATCTGTTCTTATACTGTACGCGGCAGACATGTTCCTGCAGTATTACCTGGATGAGCAGGGAGATCGGGTGTACACCATGAAGAAAGTGGCTCCCAGTGGACAGCTGACCTCTTCAGCCCATCCAGCCCGCTTCTCTCCCGATGACAAGTATTCCCGACATCGCTTCTCCATCAAGAAGAGATTTGGTCTCCTGCTCACCCAGCAGCCCCGGCCGGTTTTATGAGGCGGGCCGTGCGGAGGAACGACAGCTGGACTTGGAATCTCTCAGCTCCTTCTTACCACATTCACTTCTTGTTGGACATTTGTGACTTTATCACTTAACATAGGAGGTGTTTTCTGAGTTTTGTATGAAATAAAGAAAAACAAATAAATAAATTAAATAAATAAATAAATCTGTTCTTATCAGTTTAATATCTGATACGTCCCCTATCTGTGGACCATGTATTAAATGGATTTTCTGAACAGGGAGTTGGAAAAAGACTGATGGGTTAGTTAATTGGCTTATCACCTGAATGAAGTGTTCGGACCTCCACGCACCTTGGTTTTGCTTTGGGCCAGTTGTGCACACTTGGGATGCTGAGTTGTTCCTGTGAATTGACCATTTAGTACTTTTGTAGCAAGTTGGCTGGATGTAACCATTTAGCTTTTCCAGTGCCGCAATAATAAATGAGTAAAGTTTGCCTGTGTCTCCCTCTTGTGGATCCTTTGAACTGGATTACTTGGAGGTTAACAAGTAGTCCAGCACTTCCTATGTATCAGCACCTGCCTTGTCTGGACAATGGACGGAACACTGCACGTGTCACAAGAGCCTTGTCAGGTCAAGAGGTCAAAGAGGTCAAGTAAGGTCAGCTATTGGATGACATCACAAGGGCCCTGATGGAACACTCAACAATGGGGCCGTGACATCACAATCAACAATGCATACTTCCTTTTTTTTCTCACTACTACTTCTCCATTCACTCCTATACGTTTTTCTGCTTGGCGTGCTATGGCACCAGGAATTGCGTGCGAAGAAAAGGCGTGTGCAAAAGTGGCGGGTGGGGGTGGAGCTATGCAGATGGCGAACACAAAGAGGAGCATAATGCTGGTGACTTCTGAGCGTAGGACGCACGGTTCCCCTGGTTTGTGAGAGAGGAGAAGGAAGCCTCCCGGACTGTGTCTAGGGCTGGCTGGGGCCCGTAGGCTGTTGCCTTGAGAAGTGCTTTGCAATGGCGATAAGCGGCCCTGTTGTCGAGGCCCCTTTTGGCTAAAATCAAGTGTGGTATCTGTTCTTATACTGTACGCGGCAGACATGTTCCTGCAGTATTACCTGGATGAGCAGGGAGATCGGGTGTACACCATGAAGAAAGTGGCTCCCAGTGGACAGCTGACCTCTTCAGCCCATCCAGCCCGCTTCTCTCCCGATGACAAGTATTCCCGACATCGCTTCTCCATCAAGAAGAGATTTGGTCTCCTGCTCACCCAGCAGCCCCGGCCGGTTTTATGAGGCGGGCCGTGCGGAGGAACGACAGCTGGACTTGGAATCTCTCAGCTCCTTCTTACCACATTCACTTCTTGTTGGACATTTGTGACTTTATCACTTAACATAGGAGGTGTTTTCTGAGTTTTGTATGAAATAAAGAAAAACAAATAAATAAATTAAATAAATAAATAAATCTGTTCTTATCAGTTTAATATCTGATACGTCCCCTATCTGTGGACCATGTATTAAATGGATTTTCTGAACAGGGAGTTGGAAAAAGACTGATGGGTTAGTTAATTGGCTTATCACCTGAATGAAGTGTTCGGACCTCCACGCACCTTGGTTTTGCTTTGGGCCAGTTGTGCACACTTGGGATGCTGAGTTGTTCCTGTGAATTGACCATTTAGTACTTTTGTAGCAAGTTGGCTGGATGTAACCATTTAGCTTTTCCAGTGCCGCAATAATAAATGAGTAAAGTTTGCCTGTGTCTCCCTCTTGTGGATCCTTTGAACTGGATTACTTGGAGGTTAACAAGTAGTCCAGCACTTCCTATGTATCAGCACCTGCCTTGTCTGGACAATGGACGGAACACTGCACGTGTCACAAGAGCCTTGTCAGGTCAAGAGGTCAAAGAGGTCAAGTAAGGTCAGCTATTGGATGACATCACAAGGGCCCTGATGGAACACTCAACAATGGGGCCGTGACATCACAATCAACAATGCATACTTCCTTTTTTTTCTCACTACTACTTCTCCATTCACTCCTATACGTTTTTCTGCTTGGCGTGCTATGGCACCAGGAATTGCGTGCGAAGAAAAGGCGTGTGCAAAAGTGGCGGGTGGGGGTGGAGCTATGCAGATGGCGAACACAAAGAGGAGCATAATGCTGGTGACTTCTGAGCGTAGGACGCACGGTTCCCCTGGTTTGTGAGAGAGGAGAAGGAAGCCTCCCGGACTGTGTCTAGGGCTGGCTGGGGCCCGTAGGCTGTTGCCTTGAGAAGTGCTTTGCAATGGCGATAAGCGGCCCTGTTGTCGAGGCCCCTTTTGGCTAAAATCAAGTGTGGTATCTGTTCTTATACTGTACGCGGCAGACATGTTCCTGCAGTATTACCTGGATGAGCAGGGAGATCGGGTGTACACCATGAAGAAAGTGGCTCCCAGTGGACAGCTGACCTCTTCAGCCCATCCAGCCCGCTTCTCTCCCGATGACAAGTATTCCCGACATCGCTTCTCCATCAAGAAGAGATTTGGTCTCCTGCTCACCCAGCAGCCCCGGCCGGTTTTATGAGGCGGGCCGTGCGGAGGAACGACAGCTGGACTTGGAATCTCTCAGCTCCTTCTTACCACATTCACTTCTTGTTGGACATTTGTGACTTTATCACTTAACATAGGAGGTGTTTTCTGAGTTTTGTATGAAATAAAGAAAAACAAATAAATAAATTAAATAAATAAATAAATCTGTTCTTATCAGTTTAATATCTGATACGTCCCCTATCTGTGGACCATGTATTAAATGGATTTTCTGAACAGGGAGTTGGAAAAAGACTGATGGGTTAGTTAATTGGCTTATCACCTGAATGAAGTGTTCGGACCTCCACGCACCTTGGTTTTGCTTTGGGCCAGTTGTGCACACTTGGGATGCTGAGTTGTTCCTGTGAATTGACCATTTAGTACTTTTGTAGCAAGTTGGCTGGATGTAACCATTTAGCTTTTCCAGTGCCGCAATAATAAATGAGTAAAGTTTGCCTGTGTCTCCCTCTTGTGGATCCTTTGAACTGGATTACTTGGAGGTTAACAAGTAGTCCAGCACTTCCTATGTATCAGCACCTGCCTTGTCTGGACAATGGACGGAACACTGCACGTGTCACAAGAGCCTTGTCAGGTCAAGAGGTCAAAGAGGTCAAGTAAGGTCAGCTATTGGATGACATCACAAGGGCCCTGATGGAACACTCAACAATGGGGCCGTGACATCACAATCAACAATGCATACTTCCTTTTTTTTCTCACTACTACTTCTCCATTCACTCCTATACGTTTTTCTGCTTGGCGTGCTATGGCACCAGGAATTGCGTGCGAAGAAAAGGCGTGTGCAAAAGTGGCGGGTGGGGGTGGAGCTATGCAGATGGCGAACACAAAGAGGAGCATAATGCTGGTGACTTCTGAGCGTAGGACGCACGGTTCCCCTGGTTTGTGAGAGAGGAGAAGGAAGCCTCCCGGACTGTGTCTAGGGCTGGCTGGGGCCCGTAGGCTGTTGCCTTGAGAAGTGCTTTGCAATGGCGATAAGCGGCCCTGTTGTCGAGGCCCCTTTTGGCTAAAATCAAGTGTGGTATCTGTTCTTATACTGTACGCGGCAGACATGTTCCTGCAGTATTACCTGGATGAGCAGGGAGATCGGGTGTACACCATGAAGAAAGTGGCTCCCAGTGGACAGCTGACCTCTTCAGCCCATCCAGCCCGCTTCTCTCCCGATGACAAGTATTCCCGACATCGCTTCTCCATCAAGAAGAGATTTGGTCTCCTGCTCACCCAGCAGCCCCGGCCGGTTTTATGAGGCGGGCCGTGCGGAGGAACGACAGCTGGACTTGGAATCTCTCAGCTCCTTCTTACCACATTCACTTCTTGTTGGACATTTGTGACTTTATCACTTAACATAGGAGGTGTTTTCTGAGTTTTGTATGAAATAAAGAAAAACAAATAAATAAATTAAATAAATAAATAAATCTGTTCTTATCAGTTTAATATCTGATACGTCCCCTATCTGTGGACCATGTATTAAATGGATTTTCTGAACAGGGAGTTGGAAAAAGACTGATGGGTTAGTTAATTGGCTTATCACCTGAATGAAGTGTTCGGACCTCCACGCACCTTGGTTTTGCTTTGGGCCAGTTGTGCACACTTGGGATGCTGAGTTGTTCCTGTGAATTGACCATTTAGTACTTTTGTAGCAAGTTGGCTGGATGTAACCATTTAGCTTTTCCAGTGCCGCAATAATAAATGAGTAAAGTTTGCCTGTGTCTCCCTCTTGTGGATCCTTTGAACTGGATTACTTGGAGGTTAACAAGTAGTCCAGCACTTCCTATGTATCAGCACCTGCCTTGTCTGGACAATGGACGGAACACTGCACGTGTCACAAGAGCCTTGTCAGGTCAAGAGGTCAAAGAGGTCAAGTAAGGTCAGCTATTGGATGACATCACAAGGGCCCTGATGGAACACTCAACAATGGGGCCGTGACATCACAATCAACAATGCATACTTCCTTTTTTTTCTCACTACTACTTCTCCATTCACTCCTATACGTTTTTCTGCTTGGCGTGCTATGGCACCAGGAATTGCGTGCGAAGAAAAGGCGTGTGCAAAAGTGGCGGGTGGGGGTGGAGCTATGCAGATGGCGAACACAAAGAGGAGCATAATGCTGGTGACTTCTGAGCGTAGGACGCACGGTTCCCCTGGTTTGTGAGAGAGGAGAAGGAAGCCTCCCGGACTGTGTCTAGGGCTGGCTGGGGCCCGTAGGCTGTTGCCTTGAGAAGTGCTTTGCAATGGCGATAAGCGGCCCTGTTGTCGAGGCCCCTTTTGGCTAAAATCAAGTGTGGTATCTGTTCTTATACTGTACGCGGCAGACATGTTCCTGCAGTATTACCTGGATGAGCAGGGAGATCGGGTGTACACCATGAAGAAAGTGGCTCCCAGTGGACAGCTGACCTCTTCAGCCCATCCAGCCCGCTTCTCTCCCGATGACAAGTATTCCCGACATCGCTTCTCCATCAAGAAGAGATTTGGTCTCCTGCTCACCCAGCAGCCCCGGCCGGTTTTATGAGGCGGGCCGTGCGGAGGAACGACAGCTGGACTTGGAATCTCTCAGCTCCTTCTTACCACATTCACTTCTTGTTGGACATTTGTGACTTTATCACTTAACATAGGAGGTGTTTTCTGAGTTTTGTATGAAATAAAGAAAAACAAATAAATAAATTAAATAAATAAATAAATCTGTTCTTATCAGTTTAATATCTGATACGTCCCCTATCTGTGGACCATGTATTAAATGGATTTTCTGAACAGGGAGTTGGAAAAAGACTGATGGGTTAGTTAATTGGCTTATCACCTGAATGAAGTGTTCGGACCTCCACGCACCTTGGTTTTGCTTTGGGCCAGTTGTGCACACTTGGGATGCTGAGTTGTTCCTGTGAATTGACCATTTAGTACTTTTGTAGCAAGTTGGCTGGATGTAACCATTTAGCTTTTCCAGTGCCGCAATAATAAATGAGTAAAGTTTGCCTGTGTCTCCCTCTTGTGGATCCTTTGAACTGGATTACTTGGAGGTTAACAAGTAGTCCAGCACTTCCTATGTATCAGCACCTGCCTTGTCTGGACAATGGACGGAACACTGCACGTGTCACAAGAGCCTTGTCAGGTCAAGAGGTCAAAGAGGTCAAGTAAGGTCAGCTATTGGATGACATCACAAGGGCCCTGATGGAACACTCAACAATGGGGCCGTGACATCACAATCAACAATGCATACTTCCTTTTTTTTCTCACTACTACTTCTCCATTCACTCCTATACGTTTTTCTGCTTGGCGTGCTATGGCACCAGGAATTGCGTGCGAAGAAAAGGCGTGTGCAAAAGTGGCGGGTGGGGGTGGAGCTATGCAGATGGCGAACACAAAGAGGAGCATAATGCTGGTGACTTCTGAGCGTAGGACGCACGGTTCCCCTGGTTTGTGAGAGAGGAGAAGGAAGCCTCCCGGACTGTGTCTAGGGCTGGCTGGGGCCCGTAGGCTGTTGCCTTGAGAAGTGCTTTGCAATGGCGATAAGCGGCCCTGTTGTCGAGGCCCCTTTTGGCTAAAATCAAGTGTGGTATCTGTTCTTATACTGTACGCGGCAGACATGTTCCTGCAGTATTACCTGGATGAGCAGGGAGATCGGGTGTACACCATGAAGAAAGTGGCTCCCAGTGGACAGCTGACCTCTTCAGCCCATCCAGCCCGCTTCTCTCCCGATGACAAGTATTCCCGACATCGCTTCTCCATCAAGAAGAGATTTGGTCTCCTGCTCACCCAGCAGCCCCGGCCGGTTTTATGAGGCGGGCCGTGCGGAGGAACGACAGCTGGACTTGGAATCTCTCAGCTCCTTCTTACCACATTCACTTCTTGTTGGACATTTGTGACTTTATCACTTAACATAGGAGGTGTTTTCTGAGTTTTGTATGAAATAAAGAAAAACAAATAAATAAATTAAATAAATAAATAAATCTGTTCTTATCAGTTTAATATCTGATACGTCCCCTATCTGTGGACCATGTATTAAATGGATTTTCTGAACAGGGAGTTGGAAAAAGACTGATGGGTTAGTTAATTGGCTTATCACCTGAATGAAGTGTTCGGACCTCCACGCACCTTGGTTTTGCTTTGGGCCAGTTGTGCACACTTGGGATGCTGAGTTGTTCCTGTGAATTGACCATTTAGTACTTTTGTAGCAAGTTGGCTGGATGTAACCATTTAGCTTTTCCAGTGCCGCAATAATAAATGAGTAAAGTTTGCCTGTGTCTCCCTCTTGTGGATCCTTTGAACTGGATTACTTGGAGGTTAACAAGTAGTCCAGCACTTCCTATGTATCAGCACCTGCCTTGTCTGGACAATGGACGGAACACTGCACGTGTCACAAGAGCCTTGTCAGGTCAAGAGGTCAAAGAGGTCAAGTAAGGTCAGCTATTGGATGACATCACAAGGGCCCTGATGGAACACTCAACAATGGGGCCGTGACATCACAATCAACAATGCATACTTCCTTTTTTTTCTCACTACTACTTCTCCATTCACTCCTATACGTTTTTCTGCTTGGCGTGCTATGGCACCAGGAATTGCGTGCGAAGAAAAGGCGTGTGCAAAAGTGGCGGGTGGGGGTGGAGCTATGCAGATGGCGAACACAAAGAGGAGCATAATGCTGGTGACTTCTGAGCGTAGGACGCACGGTTCCCCTGGTTTGTGAGAGAGGAGAAGGAAGCCTCCCGGACTGTGTCTAGGGCTGGCTGGGGCCCGTAGGCTGTTGCCTTGAGAAGTGCTTTGCAATGGCGATAAGCGGCCCTGTTGTCGAGGCCCCTTTTGGCTAAAATCAAGTGTGGTATCTGTTCTTATACTGTACGCGGCAGACATGTTCCTGCAGTATTACCTGGATGAGCAGGGAGATCGGGTGTACACCATGAAGAAAGTGGCTCCCAGTGGACAGCTGACCTCTTCAGCCCATCCAGCCCGCTTCTCTCCCGATGACAAGTATTCCCGACATCGCTTCTCCATCAAGAAGAGATTTGGTCTCCTGCTCACCCAGCAGCCCCGGCCGGTTTTATGAGGCGGGCCGTGCGGAGGAACGACAGCTGGACTTGGAATCTCTCAGCTCCTTCTTACCACATTCACTTCTTGTTGGACATTTGTGACTTTATCACTTAACATAGGAGGTGTTTTCTGAGTTTTGTATGAAATAAAGAAAAACAAATAAATAAATTAAATAAATAAATAAATCTGTTCTTATCAGTTTAATATCTGATACGTCCCCTATCTGTGGACCATGTATTAAATGGATTTTCTGAACAGGGAGTTGGAAAAAGACTGATGGGTTAGTTAATTGGCTTATCACCTGAATGAAGTGTTCGGACCTCCACGCACCTTGGTTTTGCTTTGGGCCAGTTGTGCACACTTGGGATGCTGAGTTGTTCCTGTGAATTGACCATTTAGTACTTTTGTAGCAAGTTGGCTGGATGTAACCATTTAGCTTTTCCAGTGCCGCAATAATAAATGAGTAAAGTTTGCCTGTGTCTCCCTCTTGTGGATCCTTTGAACTGGATTACTTGGAGGTTAACAAGTAGTCCAGCACTTCCTATGTATCAGCACCTGCCTTGTCTGGACAATGGACGGAACACTGCACGTGTCACAAGAGCCTTGTCAGGTCAAGAGGTCAAAGAGGTCAAGTAAGGTCAGCTATTGGATGACATCACAAGGGCCCTGATGGAACACTCAACAATGGGGCCGTGACATCACAATCAACAATGCATACTTCCTTTTTTTTCTCACTACTACTTCTCCATTCACTCCTATACGTTTTTCTGCTTGGCGTGCTATGGCACCAGGAATTGCGTGCGAAGAAAAGGCGTGTGCAAAAGTGGCGGGTGGGGGTGGAGCTATGCAGATGGCGAACACAAAGAGGAGCATAATGCTGGTGACTTCTGAGCGTAGGACGCACGGTTCCCCTGGTTTGTGAGAGAGGAGAAGGAAGCCTCCCGGACTGTGTCTAGGGCTGGCTGGGGCCCGTAGGCTGTTGCCTTGAGAAGTGCTTTGCAATGGCGATAAGCGGCCCTGTTGTCGAGGCCCCTTTTGGCTAAAATCAAGTGTGGTATCTGTTCTTATACTGTACGCGGCAGACATGTTCCTGCAGTATTACCTGGATGAGCAGGGAGATCGGGTGTACACCATGAAGAAAGTGGCTCCCAGTGGACAGCTGACCTCTTCAGCCCATCCAGCCCGCTTCTCTCCCGATGACAAGTATTCCCGACATCGCTTCTCCATCAAGAAGAGATTTGGTCTCCTGCTCACCCAGCAGCCCCGGCCGGTTTTATGAGGCGGGCCGTGCGGAGGAACGACAGCTGGACTTGGAATCTCTCAGCTCCTTCTTACCACATTCACTTCTTGTTGGACATTTGTGACTTTATCACTTAACATAGGAGGTGTTTTCTGAGTTTTGTATGAAATAAAGAAAAACAAATAAATAAATTAAATAAATAAATAAATCTGTTCTTATCAGTTTAATATCTGATACGTCCCCTATCTGTGGACCATGTATTAAATGGATTTTCTGAACAGGGAGTTGGAAAAAGACTGATGGGTTAGTTAATTGGCTTATCACCTGAATGAAGTGTTCGGACCTCCACGCACCTTGGTTTTGCTTTGGGCCAGTTGTGCACACTTGGGATGCTGAGTTGTTCCTGTGAATTGACCATTTAGTACTTTTGTAGCAAGTTGGCTGGATGTAACCATTTAGCTTTTCCAGTGCCGCAATAATAAATGAGTAAAGTTTGCCTGTGTCTCCCTCTTGTGGATCCTTTGAACTGGATTACTTGGAGGTTAACAAGTAGTCCAGCACTTCCTATGTATCAGCACCTGCCTTGTCTGGACAATGGACGGAACACTGCACGTGTCACAAGAGCCTTGTCAGGTCAAGAGGTCAAAGAGGTCAAGTAAGGTCAGCTATTGGATGACATCACAAGGGCCCTGATGGAACACTCAACAATGGGGCCGTGACATCACAATCAACAATGCATACTTCCTTTTTTTTCTCACTACTACTTCTCCATTCACTCCTATACGTTTTTCTGCTTGGCGTGCTATGGCACCAGGAATTGCGTGCGAAGAAAAGGCGTGTGCAAAAGTGGCGGGTGGGGGTGGAGCTATGCAGATGGCGAACACAAAGAGGAGCATAATGCTGGTGACTTCTGAGCGTAGGACGCACGGTTCCCCTGGTTTGTGAGAGAGGAGAAGGAAGCCTCCCGGACTGTGTCTAGGGCTGGCTGGGGCCCGTAGGCTGTTGCCTTGAGAAGTGCTTTGCAATGGCGATAAGCGGCCCTGTTGTCGAGGCCCCTTTTGGCTAAAATCAAGTGTGGTATCTGTTCTTATACTGTACGCGGCAGACATGTTCCTGCAGTATTACCTGGATGAGCAGGGAGATCGGGTGTACACCATGAAGAAAGTGGCTCCCAGTGGACAGCTGACCTCTTCAGCCCATCCAGCCCGCTTCTCTCCCGATGACAAGTATTCCCGACATCGCTTCTCCATCAAGAAGAGATTTGGTCTCCTGCTCACCCAGCAGCCCCGGCCGGTTTTATGAGGCGGGCCGTGCGGAGGAACGACAGCTGGACTTGGAATCTCTCAGCTCCTTCTTACCACATTCACTTCTTGTTGGACATTTGTGACTTTATCACTTAACATAGGAGGTGTTTTCTGAGTTTTGTATGAAATAAAGAAAAACAAATAAATAAATTAAATAAATAAATAAATCTGTTCTTATCAGTTTAATATCTGATACGTCCCCTATCTGTGGACCATGTATTAAATGGATTTTCTGAACAGGGAGTTGGAAAAAGACTGATGGGTTAGTTAATTGGCTTATCACCTGAATGAAGTGTTCGGACCTCCA
>NC_053394.1:378519155-378617880 GCF_905171765.1 Bufo bufo | reverse complement strand
TGGGACGGTTCTGGAATGCCGTCTGCACAAAATATCTCTGGTGACCTAAATATGTTAGGTCACATTTTCTCTTGTTAAGTGAGCAATAGAAACCTATGTCTTGTTGCTGATAAGTTCGATTATAGGAGGTTTCTGTGCCACTATACTTGATTTACCTCTATCTCTAGCCTAAGTTATATATATTTAACTGTTCTAAAAGGCTTTTGCAACTCTCGCTCTCCTCAACGGTTAATGTTTCTTTAACGGATTGTGAGTTTTAATCTGTGTGGAATTGCATTGGTTAAAAATTGTGGTATGCTGCCTTATGATCAAAGGTTGACACCTAGTGGCAAAAGAAATTATTACAAATGTTCATAGCAAATCACTCCAGTATATTACCAAGGTTTCCTAGGTTTATCTAATCAGTTGGCTATATTTCCCTTGACAGCTGGCTCAAGTGGGACTCGGTCCACCCACAGTAGACCCACTCCCAAACTCAAATGTCTCGTATATGGAGACTCCATGTTAGTTGTTATATTGTAACTAACTTTTACTACTGTTTTTTCTATTTTTTTTGTTATAGGTCCTCCCTCCTTTACCCTTCTCCTTTCCTTCCCCCCTCCTATTGTTGCACGCGATACTGGTACTGGACTCAGGTAGGGTCGAAGGTTCGCGACCTAAACGCAAATGTGTATGGCTAGCCTACAGATATGTACGTACAATGTTAGGGGATTAAATGCACCCTCTAAAAGAAGCCAAGTATGTCAGTACCTACATAAAATGAGAGTACACTTGGCTCTGCTACAAGAAACTCATTTTCGCTCAAACCATGTCCCTAAGCTGTCTCATTTGCTTTATAGCCAATGGTTTCATAGCACTTCTCCATCCTCGGCCACCAAGGGGGTCAGCATTGCCATCCATAAAAACACTCCGTTTATCCTTCAAGACACTTTGGTGGACGGGGATGGGAGATATATATTTGTGAAGGGATTGATAGGTCCCCAATTATTCACTTTCTGTAACATATATATACCTAACACTGCGCAAACTACATGGTTTTTAGATAACATAATAAAACTTGAGAATTTTGCTGAAGGCATTGTCGTTCTAGGTGACTTTAATATCGCATTAGTTCCCAACCTGGATTCATCCACTGGATCTTCATCCATGTCAAAAATATCGCTTTGTAAGATACGGAAAGCACTTTCTCAACAGGGACTGATAGACGTCTGGAGAGTGATGCATGCAAATGAGAAGGACTATACCTATTTTTCTTCTGCTCACCGCTCTTACCAGAGGTTAGATTATATCTTCATCAGTACGCAAGCACTCCAATACTGTGCCTCGTCCAGGATTGGGAATATTCTTCTATCAGATCATGCCCCAGTTTTCCTCGCATGTTCCATCCCCAACATGCCCAAAACGGAATATAGGTGGAGATTAAATGAAACATTATTGAATAGCACCAGTATCCCAAAATTAGCAGATCTGATAGAGGAATATTTCACCTTGAATGATTCAGCAGATATATCCCAAGCGATATTATGGGATGCCCATAAATCTGTTATAAGGGGTCACCTGATTGCCTTGGGAGCCCAAGTGAAAAAACAAAAACTAATGAGAATACAGGAACTCACCTTAGCTATCTTAGCTATCTCCAGATTGGAGTCGCAACATAGGCGTACATTAAAAGAAGATACTTTGGCACACCTGGACACCCTAAGGTCAGAATTAAAAAATATATTGAATGCTAACACTGCAAAGCTGTTCCTGTCCACTCAATATAAATATTATGCGCATGAAAATAAGGCCACAAAAGTCCTTATGTCTCAAATAAAAAAACGTAAAATGAAGTCCTACATTTCCCATATAAAATCCCAGAACTTGCAGGAAGTCTATAAAACGGAATTGATTGCTGAACAGTTCTGCAAATACTATAGTGAGTTATATAACTTACAAGCTAATCCAACCCCCGTCCCCGTCCCAAACTAGTGAGAAAAAATTACTCATTCAAAATTGGTTAGATACTCCTAAACTCCCTACTTTAACTAAAGAACAAACTGCTAAATTATCCTCCCCTTACACTTTAGCTGAATTGAACATGGCCCTAAGAATTCTCCATTGAGTCCTGGGCCAGATGGCCTATCAGTTTTTTACTACTCCTCTTTTAAGGAAGACTTGTTTGCAACGAAGCAGGGGAGGGGAAACCATTCACCAGAGATATGTTGTCTGCGCAAATATCCATCATCCCTAAACCTAACAAGGACCACTCTCTTTGCTCCAATAACAGGCCAATTTCGCTCCTCAATAATGACCTGAAATTGTATGCAAAAATGCTTGCTAACAGATTAAAACTCTACTTACCGGATCTTATCTCGGCTGAGCAGGTAGGTTTTATACCTGGGAGGGAAGGGAAAAACAACATAGTCAGGGTCATAAATCTTATACAACTAGCTACCAAATCCAATTCGCCATTAGTTATTTTAAGTATGGAGGCTGAGAAAGCGTTTGATAGGGTGGATTGGCTCTTTATGACTCAAACGTTGTTAAAATATGGAATCCCAGATACATTCATACGTGGGGTTATGGCAATGTACTATAATCCCACAGCGCGCATCCTGGTGAATGGTACCCTATCTCCTGTATTCGCAATCTCTAACAGCACACGCCAAGGATGCCCCCTTTCTCCATTACTGTTTGTATTGGTTATAGAAACGCTTCTTCAATCATTCAGACAAAATGCTGAAATAGAAGGAAGGAAAGTGGGGTCGGTTATCCACCAATCAGCTGCCTTTGCTGATGATGTACTCTTACTCATCACCAATCCAGTCCGAGCCTTTCCGGCAATTATGTCTACTCTTCAAACCTACCACTTGCTATCTAATTTTTCTGTGAACTTATCTAAATCCACAGTTCTTAATGTGACCCTGAGGGCGAAAACTAAGGCCTCCTTACAAAAAACCACCCCGTTTCAGTGGACTAATGAATCCATAGTATTCTTAGGGATAACTTTGACCCCGGACTTCTCAAACCTGTTTCGGGACAACTTCCAGCCACTGCCAAAACGGTTGGAGGATATGTTGGGTTCTTGGGATATTCCATTTATTTCATGGTTCGGGCGAAGAACACTGATTAAAACAATACTGCTGCCCACTGTTCTTTACTATCTACAAGCATTGCCGATCCCAATCCCAAAGGCTTATTTTATGAAACTGCAGGGAATTTTGTCTAAATTCCTCTGGGGTGGGAAGAGATCTAGGCTACCTCTCACTCTTATGGTGCAACACCCTAGGAATGGGTGCAATTAAAGCAGTAATTGCACTAAGATGCCTAGAATGGTTGAGACCCTACACTGAATGGTTAGACCTACTTACAGAAGATAATATGTTAAATCTCCCACTTCACTCCCTCATTTTCTTGGACCAATCTCCAAAACACGCTAAATTACAAACATGTAGCATCATCATTAAGTATGCTTTGGACCAGGGGCGTAGCTAAAGGCTCATGGGCCCTGGTGCAAGAGTTAGGCTTGGGCCCCCCATCCCTCAGTGCTTTGTGTGTCTTCTTATGCAGCACAAGGGTCTTTGGGCCCCCTCATGCTCCTGGGCCCGGTAGCGACTGCTACCTCTGCACCCCCTATAGCTACGCCCCTGCTTTGGACATGTGGAAAGACTCTAAATGGAAAAAGCATTTATTAACTAATTATGTCGCCCTAATGCAGGTTCAAGATGTACTTTGCCACTCCTCATCCCAGTTCTGGGAAACCATATCGGACAGAGCCAAAGCTATTACCACTCCGGTTTTAGCGCTATGCCCAGATAATGATGTTCCAACTTTCGAAGATCTGGGGAAACAGCCTACGGTAGCATGCCTTTCAAACTTCCAAAAAGCACATTTTATTCACTCTATGAAGTCCCACCTTAAAAGTCTTAGTGTACCTTAAGAAAAATCCATTTTTTTAAAAATGGCTCTGCAGGTAAAAGAATCAAAGGGTAAGGTATCTAAACTATATAGCCTGCTTTTGGCCCTATCGCGCCCAGACAAATTTCCTTTCATATCAAAATGGGAGAGCGAGTTGAGTATTCAGTTTTCAGCGAAGGAAATACTTAGTGTTTTGAAGGCTCCTCATGGGGTGTCCAGGTGTGTCAAACTACAAGAGAATAGCTATAAAGTACTTACTCAGTGGTACTATACACCACAAAGAATTATCCGCATGTTCCCTGAATGCAGCCCAAACTGTTGGAGATGTGAACAGGAAGTAGGAACTCACATCCATTTATGGTGGAATTGCACTAAGATTACTTCCTACTGGCGTAAGATATGTAAGGTCTTATCTGAGATCTGTAAGATGCCATTTCCAGCCACTCCGAAGGTGTGTCTCTTTGGGGTGTTCGGGGATCTCAGGTGCCCTAGAGATACGCAAAAGTTGAGTCAGATTTTACTGGCAGCTTCCAGAATACTCATTGCAGTTTACTGGAAAAAGACTGAGATACCCCCAATAAAACAGTGGATCAATAGGTGCGATCAACTGTACCGCCTTGAGCAGATAGCTCACTGGGAAGCCCGAACACCACACAGATTTGAGGCGATTTGGCAACCTTGGAAGAATTATAGGGGCTTTCCGAACTGAAGGGCATAGCTTTATGGTTCTCGTGAACATCAAAGGTATCATTGCATTAACTCTTTGGAACAAGTCCTACCATTAGGAAACAAAATGGAAGCTTCCCCCCCCCACCCCCATCCTTTTCCTTCCCTCGGACCTTCCTATGCCCCTCTCCTCTTTTTGTCTGTTTTTCTGAGATCTGATTTTTCTTATTTGATTGTACTATATCAGATGCATCCTTATATTGGCGCCCTTGTAGGGCAAGTAAAGATTGTACGTCCTTATTGTTGTAAAATAAATAAAAACTATTTTAAAACAAATAAGCCTTCCCCTTTTGGCATTTGCATGTTGACACATGAAAGAAAACCTTATGTCCCTCAAGCGGATAAGCAGAGCAAGGCTCGTTGGTCTATGGGTATGATTCTGATTCGTTCTAAGGGTATGAGAGGTCCCGACTGCAAATCCCACTCGAACCCCTTCTATTGAAATCCCCTCTTGCGGTTCACTTGTGATTCTTCTCTTAGGTAATTGGTTTGGTATGTACCAAGCAAGCGCTGCACATGTCAGCCAATTTTGAGTGGTGAAACTCGGAAAGATATTAAAAACTTCAAGTGCTGTCTTTGGCTCTTTGCTCGCACCCTGAGCGAGAATCATACCCCATATACACCTTAGGGTGTTTCATTTTGTAATGAAAAGAAAATAAAATATAAACTTTTTGCAGACTTTGCTTACGCGCCGAGTCTCAGTGATGTAAAAGATATATTTGCCAAATTTCAAGAAGATTGTATAATATTTAGAGGTTGCACACTTTGATCAGTATTGTAAAAGTATTTAAAAAATATGATTTTTCAATGTTAATTACTTTTATTGGGAACACTAGAAATCCCAAGCTTAAAATAATATTAAAACTCGACACTAAGATTAATAGGTGGTATGATAGGCAAAACCAAATGTGTCTCTTAGCAACTATGAGCGCACTTTTTTTTACATCTACATCTGGGTAAGTGCTCAGAAGCTGTAGCATATCCAAATAATTCTTTGGAGCCCATCGACTTACAATTGCCTGGTGCAAAAAGCGAACAAATATGAGCCTGACAAAATGTGCAACCCGTTTCATTCCTTTCAATTCTCGTTGAGGAATATTCAACTGTTTAGTGAAGAGGACAATTTTAAGTGCATATATTGCCTTTTCCTTCCACCTTGCTTGATACAGAGCCCCTGGGACTCTGAAACTGAAGTCGTTTTTAGACCAACCGCCTAGGTACAGGAGTGAGAGTAGTAATAAAAGGGATCAATATGTGCAACCCCTAAACATTATCCAATTTTCTTGAAATTTGGCATATATATCTTTTACATCACTGAGACTCGGGCGTAAGCAAAGTCATATGAAAATCACATCCTTGGAAAAATGAAACACCCTAATACACCTATTGTTAGTTTTTTCCATAATAAGCCACCCTGTGGAATTTGGAGGTTTACAAAAGAGAGAAAATCTTACCCGCCTGGAGAAAGTGAGGGAAAGTAGGGTAGTTGCTCTAGAGGTGCGATTTTTTACTTTCGGTGTGAGCGGTCCCAGATTCATATCCTGCACGAGCCCTAAAAAGTGCAATTTTGTGTTCCCTTGCAATCATTATCTGTAGGAAAGTGTCAGAATATTTATGCTGTCTCCGATTGACAGTCTATATTATTTATGTGAATAAATTAAAATCTGTAATGAAGGAGATTATAATTTATTATCATAAATATCAAGCTAAAACAAGCTCATGATCTGCGTTGAATTGAAGACAAAATGCAGTTACAGACAAAATATATATGTAATTTATTAATACAATTTTTAGTACAAAATAATATATATAATAAAATTGGTGATAATAAAATTCCATCAATGATATGCAAAATAGTGAGAAAGTCAAGAATAATTGAGAATATATATATATATATATATATATATATACACAATTATGCCTTCTTATAATGATACCCCTCAATTTTAAATCAATTTAATACTTGATTTCTCTCAGCCGACAAATGTCCGATTAAACCCAAATCTGGTTTATCTTTTACCTATACATATATTTATATATATATATATATATATATATATATATATAATCAACCGTACCGGTCTAGAACTGAATTCAGTCCCTTGGAGATAATACCGTGTTTTCACCAGTATATTTTTAATCTCCCTGTATTGGATTAATTTTCAGGATGATGCTGCAGGTACACCCCAATCTTATTCCAAAACAGATACTATACACAAGGTATGGTTAATTGAATATATATATATATATATATATATATATATATATATATATGTAGATATGTATTATGTTACTTAATTATCCTATGAAATATAGGTAAGGTTATACTATACCAAAATGTCAGCTAGCAGAAATCAGTTTCAATGGTTCTAAGATGGCTGCCTCCAATGACTGAAAAGGTGGTCAGGGCTGGATCTGGTCTTTTCCCTTGATGATCGTCCCTTGATGATCGTCCATTGATGATGATAGTCAGAGAGAGAGATAGACCGATCCCTTCTGTCAGCCAAGACCATCTTTTTATCATATCTTAGAAAGGGCTTGGCCAAGTTTTATCATTAACTAGTGACCTCACTTATAACTAATAGAACCTCCCTCTAGGGAAAATACACCCTAGATCTTTAGGTTACCCTAACACTAGATGGCACTAGTACTCCATACAAAAATCGAGGCATCCATTTATATTTTCTATATATTCTCTTCTTCATATACTAGCGATACATTTTAACTAAGGTTTCAGACAAAACCTTGAGGAGATCTTGAATAGACAATGACTTTTGTATCTGGTCAAACACCTCCCATATCCCTTAATCTTTTGACCAGACCTAATTAAATCAAGATACACATGACCATACTCAAGTCATTGTTCTGGGGAAAAGACAAGGTTTGTTTATGATCACCTGTGTCCACATTTCTCCATACAAGAAAACCTTAAGGAAAGAAATCATTAATTTGCTTCTGGGAGAGATTCTAAAAATGACATAGAAATGTGTACCTCAATTCTTACCTTAAAACTGAATATATCTATAAGGACCACACTCTTATATATATACAGTACAACACACGTATTTAAATTGATGATATAAAAATCAATCCACTCATACATTGCTTAATATAAAAACCCCAAAGAAAGATTAGAGTCTTTCTATACACTGAAAATCATCAAAACTCAGCACATGTCTAATACATCTTATATAGGCCTTATACTTATGGACTTTATTTATACCCAATAGTTCTGACAAATCCCCCCCCCCCTTCTTCCCACGTTAGTCAAGGATCCCCTTAAGACCCAACTGGGAGAAGGTCGGAAGAATTTTCATGTTCATCAATATTTTATCCGTCGCATCATATAGTCAATCCCGGAAAAGTATATTGTCACAGAGACCCTGTGTCCAATGGTTTTAGCATGTAAGAATATGCAAAACTTGGCACCAATCATGCCATTATTGCTGTGACTTTGTCCCCATGCATAATGTACCAATTTGGTTCCTTTCCCAAGCTAAAATGGTGATATCCGGTATCTTCATCCAATGAATGTCCTTGGATCCAATTTCGCAAAGATTCTTGAAGTAAAAATCTTCTTTGCCATCATTCCCAATCTTGGGACATCTGAAACACGGCTGTAGATTCGGGTTGATGATTAGTTCCGTCTTCAATTGGACCTCTCGGATCAACACCATCCGCACCATATCTGTAACTTTGTTGTCAACATCATCGCCATGAATCACGTCTGGTTCCGCCCGTCCTTTTTTTATAAAAGAAAATGAAAGTATGAATAGATATTCTTTAATCTTTCGAGATATACAGTTTCCCTGGCGTTGCTATGTAAAAATGCTTTGCAAGGAAACACCAGAATCGGAACATCTGTGAACTGAGAGAAATCAGATTAACGCAATTCTTATTCATTCTCTTATTCAGCGTCATCTTCTATGATTCTCAGTTGTGATCTCGGATGACATACTCGTAATTGATTTACATGGACCCATTTCTCGATGAACCCATCTTTGGTATTAATTTTCACCTTATAAACTATAGGTGATATTTTCTCAATTACATCATACGGACCTTTCCATGATGGGAAAAATTTTCTTTCTTTTACCCGATCCCGGGCAAAGTTATAGAGATACACTCTATCTCCTACCTCATATTCCTTTTTGGTAGTTTTCAAGTCATAATAAGTTTTGTTACTTACGGCGGCTTTCTCAAGATTCTTCTGCGCGAAAGCAAACGCGTGTTGAAGATACTTGATCAGGTTATGATCTGATGTGCGATACAACAGATGTTGAGGAAGTACCATTTTTCTCCCCATCATGAGCTCAAAAGGTGACATCTGGGTAGCCCTGCTTGGAGTAGCTCTAATGGCCATGAGTACTAATGGTAACCTTATATCCCAGTCTTTACCCGACTCCTTAACATATTTCTTAAGGATGTTGACAATAGACTGGTTATAGCGCTCAACAGATCCGCTAGATGCTGGATGATAAGCAATGTGTAATTTTCTCTTCACACCCAACATCTTCCACATTTTCGCCATTACCTCACTTACAAAGTGTGATCCACGGTCTGAATCAATCCTTAACGGTAACCCAAATCTGGAAAATACATGGTTAATCAACAAAAATGCGCAGGTCTCGGCTGTGTTATTACGGGCCGGTAGACACTCTACCCATTTTGTAAACACACAAGTGACGGTCAACATGTATTTATTCCCTCGGGATGACCGGGTTAACAGGACCAATAAAATCGCTTTGGATGTCAGACCAGGGTAATGAAAAACCTTTTCTTCTGAAGTGGAGCACGATGTTTAGGACCTTGAGGTTGAAATTGCGCACATACAAAACAACCTTGACAATAACTGTGACATCCTTTAACATATGATGCCAGTAGGCCTTAATCACTAGTGACTCATAGGTGGTATTACTTTTCTCCACGATGACCAGCTGTAGGGGCATCATGGGCATGCTGTAACATTAAACCTCTAAATGTAGTAGGAACTACCCACTGCTGAATACCATTTTTAGAGGTTCTCATTAATAACCTATCTTGATACTAAATTTGGATTGAGATTTCATAAGTAATCGGAGGTCTTCTTTTTGGGTATAATTATCCTCCGATACAGGATATTATTAGGATCCTCAATATGCTTATAGAAGATTCCCCAATATTGATCTTCCTTCTGGCTTTTGATCAGATCTTCACTAGAAGATTCTTGGCTCCATTGATCTACACTATTTTCAGTTTGGGCCTTAGCCTGTTGTCTAGTGATAGCGTCAACGGGAATCATCTCTAGTAAATGATCTATATTCACATGATCCCCATTTATGGCTCCTTGTTTGGCTAGTTTATCAGCTAGGTCATTACCCTCTTTATCTTTATTTTGGGTTTTGGAATGACCTTTAGTCTTTTTCCAATAAATGGTTAGATCATTATGTCGGACCAGCTCATCTATGGTACAAAACAACTTGGCGTGTTTCACTGGTTTGTTATTGGACCGTAACATGTGACTCCTCTTCCATGTGGGCATGTATTCTACAAAACTGTTCCGCACATAATTTGAATCAGTAACTATGACGAATTCCTTTATATTGTGCTCTATAGCAATTTTAACAGTTTGGTAGACAGCTGCTAATTCGGCTACCTGGCTACTCTTAGCACCAATACTGTAACCTATTGAAATAATCGGGCACGCATTTATCCAAGTAATGCCAATTCCTGCCACTAGTTTTCTTTCATCCTCTATAGTGGTGTGGTAAGCACAACCATCTATGTACGCACAGGGGAGTAGAGAGCAATAGTCTTCGTCATACACTTTGTAAGGGGAGGATTTTTGTTCCTCTAGGAAAATCATCTATCAGCTCTTCTATATGAGAAGGAGCGGCGCAATTATGCAGTTCTGCAAGTCCTTGGGCTACTGACCTTTTATTTTGCTTGTACCGAACCTCAACGGCCATCCTTGTAAAGACAAGGGTCCAAGCAGTGATCCTGCTGTTAGGACAAGTTACCATCCCTAATTTTTATCACTCTGTAGATATTGTAGGGGTTGATGGGCCGTTTCAACAATGATTTTCTCACCCTGTACAAAACTTCTAAAGTTTTGAAGTGCCCAGACTGTGGCTAGTAAAGCTTTTTCACAGTCGCTAAACTTTATTTCGACTGGTGACAGGGATTTACTTGCATAAGCTATAACTTTATGCAATTTATCCTGTTTTTGGCATAGGACAGCACTAATACTAAGATTCGTAAAACCAGTTTCCAGATTAAAAGGGTTTACCCCCCTCTGGATAAGCTAGACATGGGGCTTGGGTGAGTCTCCTTTTAAGCTCAGACATAGCTTGTTCCTGATCCTCCCCCCATGTCCAGGGTACACCTTTCTTTAACAATGTCAGCGACGGTTTACTGATCTCAGCATAGTTATCAATGAATTTACGGGAGTAATTCATCATTCCCAGGAATGATCTTAATTCACTGATATTGGTAGGCGTTTTAGATTTCATCACAGCCTCCACCTTTTTCTTCTGGGGATTCAGGCCTTCACAGGTAACCTCATGTCCAAGGAAATTTACCTTGGTTCGACACCACTGGGCTTTCTGTAAAGAAATTTTCACACCTGCCTCTTTCACTGATTCAGTACATGTCTAATTTCTTGGATATGTTGGTCAAATGAGGTACTTTTCATCAAAATGTAATCTACATAAGTTAAGTTTCCTCTTTCTGTGGCATCAGGCATAGCCTTATGTAAAAACACCGCAAATTATGACCTGAATTTATGTACCCAAACGGTAGTCTAGTCCAGGCAAACTGTTCTTTACCAAAAGTAAAGGCCAATTTGTAAAAATAATAAATAAGCCTCAAAAATACGTTCGCTTGGTGGTGTCGCAGGTCCCGACGGTGAAGTGGGTACAGTTCACACAGGTAAAAGTGTTTCTTTGGATAGGACCGCGCTACCTCTGGATACACAGAGAATCCAACAATCGAAGCCAGCAAGATATTCACAAGCATGGGAAGCAAACAGGCCAGTCAAAACCTCTCCTCCTCTCCTTTCCAGGCTTCTATGGAACACCAAATTGCATCCAATAGTGAAGTACCGTCATGCAAGTCGGAGTAAAAACGGTTTTATACTCACAATGCACACGTATAAACAAGCAGTATACAATGGATCAAAATCACCCGACCCGGGTTTCGCTCGGTTGAGCTTCGTCAGGGGTATTCATCCCACCCACTTCAGGGCGGTCTTATAACGGGTCAGGTTGGTTTGCACCCGCCTACCCACACACATATGATCCAATCAATGGTAAATTAAATCATGCACATATACATCCTTTTAAAACAATATAAAATGCATTGTGAATATCTTGCTGGCTTCGATTGTGGATTCTCTGTGATTCCAGAGGTAGCGCGGTCCTATCCAAAGAAACACTTTTACCTGTGTGAACTGTACCCACTTCACCGTCGGGACCTGCGACACCACCAAGCAACGTATTTTTGAGGCTTATTTATTTATTTTTATAAATTGTTTGTTGTGGGTTTTGCTTCAAGTACGCTGCAAGATGGATATATTTGATTTTAGAGCTAATCTGCGGTTTGATATAGAAACAGCATTCTCTGTAAAGGAGGATTTGCAAACGACTAATGTGTTGGAGGTTCTCTTCTCTGATTTGGAGCGAGACCTGATCAGAGAACTCAGAATCACCTGGGACATCGCATCTCTGGAGAAATACCTTTGTGAAGGGAAAATACCTGAAGGTTTGAGATGGCAATTACCATTAAATTCAGATGACCCAGGTGATTTAGGAGAATGGGAACAACTAATGAATGATTGCGGCTTAGAGCCATGCGTTTTATTATCCTAAAGAGGAAAAATAGATTGAAAATGATTAAGGATAATATAGATTCCCTGCAGAGTAAGCTGGAACCTTTCAAGGATCAAGAAAATTATGTTTTTTTATGTGAGAAAAGTAAGAATGCTATAATGAAAGTAGAGAAAGATGTGATTGCAAAAAAACAGAAAAGTTTTTTAAAACATGTAATGATTATAAGAACAACAGAATCTATAAGTGGAAAGTGAAAATGGAGGAACAGAAAAGCGCAATAGAGAAACCGAGAGATAAAGATATGGGTTTACCGACACAGGAATATAGCACGGGTAACCAAAGAAATTTGCAGACAAAAGGAACAGGAAGTAATAATAATTATTATAAGGGACCACAAAGGTAGAGATGATGATTATAGATATAATCAGAGAGATGGTTGTAACAACTATAGACCACAACCGTGGGTGAATACCTATCAGGATCCAGAATATCGGGGAGCGCCATATGGGCAATATAGACCACAGTATTATAAGAATTTTAACAATAATAGGAACCATTATCCACCGCAACAAGGAGGTTATTATCCTCCTCGAAGAAATAACTATTATGGAAAAGAAATTACTCCAACCCCCCATATGTTAGGAATTATGAGAATTGGGAAAAAGTTCCCCAACCGAGTGCACAGATAAATAAAATAGAAGAAAGGGAACCAATAAATGTGGAGCGTAGTTGCACTACAGATAAACAGAATTTTCCCCATCAGGCAATGAGGGGCGTTCAGAGGCCTGTGACAGGGAAACAGGGCCACCCCACAAAAAAGAGGCCATGTAGAGGAAAACGAGGGGGAAAGAAACACAAGCCCAACCCCCAAAAAAGCAGGGGGATATAGTGGGTATTTTTAATCTTAGCTCACATTCTTGACTCAATCTGAAAAAGAGGTTTTGGGGAAAAGGCCTGAAGTTTGCCCCCACTGTTGGGATCAACAAATTTGAGGCCTTTTTAGATGTGCATAAATTTGTACGCAAGCTTAACATAGCCAAATATTGTTTAACTAACCAGGCCCCATGTAGAAATTTTGAGGAGGAAGGCAGCATTGTACATAGTCAACTTAAGGAGAAATCCCATTTTTGCCGAAGAATAAGGAAAATGAATGCATAGAGGCCTTCAAAAGGGGAGTCCTAAAGGAAATTGAGGGAATTGGCGCTAAACCGAGGAGACAGAACTTAACACCAGAACAGAGACTTGCTTTGAAACAACTTGAGAATAATAAGAAAACAGTGATAAAACCGGCGGATAAGGGGGGGGGAGTTGTTATTATGGATGTAGATATGTATGAGAGGGAAATGTCCAGACTTTTGGCAGACGTGGGAACATACCAGACACTCAAGAAAAATCCCGCTTTGGAGTTTCAGGTTAAACTTGATTTGTTGTTGACTAGGGGCTTCAAAGAAGGGATCATTAATAAAAAGGAATGGATTATTTAAATAACAAACACCCAGTCACCCCTGTTATATATTTTTTGCCTAAAATCCATAAGAGTAAGACCAATCCGCCGGGCAGGCCGATTGTTTCTGGCATTAATTCATTGACCAGCCGACTGGGGGAATATGTGGATTTTTTCCTCCAGAAATATGTCCCGTTGATGCCATCTTTCTTAAAGGACACTGGAAGCGTCCTGCAGCTTGTTAAAGATTTTGGCGATTGTCCTGCCAATATGTGGCTGGCCACTATTGATGTGGCCTCATTATATACAGTGATCCCTAAAGAACTGGGACTCAAGGCGATCGAACACGCTCTGAATAATGATCCCCTGATGACCCAACAACAGGGCTTATTTATTTTGGAGTGTGTTGATTTCTGTTTGAGTCACAATTATTTTTGGTACAAGGAGCAACATTACCTGCAGCGGACCGGTACAGCGATGGGGGCGAAAATTCGCCCCCAGTTTTCGCTAATATTTTTATGGGGTCCCTGGGAAAGTGCCACTATCACACCCGTGTTGAATAAGATCATGGAAGCTGGAGAATTGATAACATGGAGGAGATTTATCGATGATTGTCTGGTCCTGTGGAAGGGGGAGAAAACAGGGCCTTTTAGATTTCATCGAGGAGTTAAATGACAATCAATGGAATTTATCCTTCACTAGTACAGTCAGTGATACCTCCGTAGATTTTTTGGATCTGACACTTTTTTGTGGAGGGTACCCAGCTTAAAACTAAAACTTTCTTCAAAGAGACGGATGTTAATGGCTACATAGACACCTCCAGCTGCCACCATACACCGTGGCTGAAAAATATTCCTAAGGGACAAATTAAGAGGGTCTTTAGGAATTGTACCAAAGTGGAGGATTTTAGAATACAAAGTGAGGTCATTAAAGAACGGTTCAGGGAGAAAGGATATCAGGCAGATGAACTAGCCGAATGCAGCAGGATGATAGAGGAAGAAGTTGAAGGGAAGAAGAAAAAGGTGGTGATTGAGAAAGATTTCCGCTTTTCCTTTTTAACCCAATATAATACGCAGGCTGGTTTGATAAAGGATGCCATTAGGAAAAATTGGTCCACCTTAAAAAATGACCCTGTGCTGGGGAAGGATATTCCACAAAAACCGGTAGTTATTTTCAAAAAGGCTCCATGTTTGCGTACTAAGTTAGTACATAGTTCCAACCATCAAGAGAAGATAACAAAAGGGAATACGTTTAGCTGTGTGGATTCTGTTTGCCATGTAAAAATCGGAAAAGGGAAGACAAAAAAATGCATACTCAATCTGTGGCACTCTAATGGAAAAAATGTGGATATAAAAATTAAGGGGCAAATTACTTGTGAGAATGTAGGGGTGGTCTACATGTTGGAGTGCCCATGTGGACTCCAATATGTGGGACGTACACTTAGGAAGCTCAAAGTAAGAATTCAGGAGCATGTGAGGAACATTAGAAGGGGTTGGAGACCCATAGTGTTTCGATGCACTTTAAATTGGTGCACCAAAAAAATCCGAGTGGTTTGTTCTTTGTGGGGTTGGAACAAGTTAAGCCCCACTGGCGTGGAGGGGATGGAGTAAAACAGATTAATAAACGTGAGGTGGAATGGATATACAAACTGGGAACGCTACAACCAAAGGTCTGAATGTGGAGTTTGACTTAAAACCTTGTCTACCTGAAGCGACGAAGTGTTCGTGATTGATCTAGGACCTGTGAGTGTGGTGTTGTATCGAGCAAGGACCTTCCGAGGTTGTAGAACTGGATTGGCTGGACAGCACCATGTGATATGGGGGAGTTGCTGTTTTTATGAATGAAGTAGGGCGGGCCTAGGCGTATTTGATCTGTGACTGGCTAAGAGATATCATGTGTATGGGGGTGTTGCCATTTTTTATGAATGGAGAAAAGAGGGTGAAGGATAATGTGGTCTGTGATTGGTTGGGAGGTTTAGAGTATAGTAAAGAGGAAGTAGCATGAACGGAACTGACAGTATAGAAGTAGGCATAGATCGCCACAAGTGATTATATACTGACATATGATAGATTCATTTTGAGATGTCCTTGTTTTATGTATTTTATGTATTTGTATTTTATGCATTTTATATTGTTTTAAAAGGATGTATATGTGCATGATTTAATTTACCATTGATTGGATCATATGTGTGTGGGTAGGCGGGTGCAAACCAACCTGACCGTTATAAGACCGCCCTGAAGTGGGTGGGATGAATACCCTGACGAAGCTCAACCGAGCGAAACCCGGGTCGGGTGATTTTGATCCATTGTATACTGCTTGTTTATACGTGTGCATTGTGAGTATAATAAAACCGTTTTTACTCCGACTTGCATGACGGTACTTCACTATTGGATGCAATTTTGGTGTTCCATAGAAGCCTGGAAAGGAGAGGAGGAGAGGTTTTGACTGGCCTGTTTGCTTCCCATGCTTGTGAATATCTTGCTGGCTTCGATTGTGGATTCTCTGTGATTCCAGAGGTAGCGCGGTCCTATCCAAAGAAACACAAAGGCCAATTTGTATTGGTCTTCTGGACTCACTTTAATGGTCCAATATCCCTGAGCGCAATCTAAGGTGGTAAAGATCCTAGCGCCTTGCATTTGTACCAAGCATTGGTCTATATATGGCACGGGCCAGCCGGACATATATACACGTTTATTTAGCTGACGAAGATCAGCACATAAACGCCATTGACCATTCGGTTTAAGAATTCCAAGAATAGGATTATTATAAGAACTGTGCACTGGTCTTATAATACCTCTCTCTTTGAGATTACGAATTATTTCCGCTAGCGAGTCGTAACAAGCTAGTGGAAGACGATATTGCTTGATATAAACAGGAGGTGCCTCAGGATCAGTCTGAATCCTGGCAATGTGTATGTCAGTCAGACCACAATCAAAGGAATCTTTAGCAAAGATATCCTTGAATTCTAGGAGAACTTCCTTTAGTTGTTGTCGCTCTGGGTCATTGGAGCATCCATCAGCTAATGAGATTTGTTGCTGGACCATTTCCATAAACCATGGGAAAACTTCTGGTTGACCTATTTCATAGGTTTCCTCCAACCTGTCAGTGAGGTCATGATTTGACTTACCTGCTTTTTCAGCAAACTCATGATATTCCTGGGCTTTCTGCTCATTGATTGTATGATCAAAGGTAAGGGAAGATTCCTCTACCTTGCAGGTACCTTCTTCAAGATTAAAAGGATATACTGAACTAATGGTGAACAATCCTTCAGGAGAAGAATAAAATGTTTGTTCAACCAATTGTTCTTCTGTTAGATACGATTCAGGTATTAGGCCAATAATTACATTCTGAAACCCAAACGTATAATAATCTGAATCTAATGCCATACCAATGAAAGTGTCTTTAGACAAATGGACTTCATTTGGCATACCATTATTCACAATTATTTGGGTTTTGAAGGTTTGTAAATTTACCATAGGGGTATGATTTACTGAAATACCTAATTGTTGCATTCTGTTTGATAGGCATATCAATGCATCACAATTCTTTAATTTTTGGCCTTTTGATACCTGAATGGGTAACAGGAAATTACTAGTACCTGGAGGAATTATTAAATCTCGTGGTACTAATACACTGACTGCATAAGGCAGTATCTGGGACGACTTGAGTGCTTCATGTTCATCCATAAAACCATCAGGATTCCCTTTTAATCTTGTCCACAATGTGGAATTCACTATATCCACATGGATGGCAAAACGATGTAAAATATCGTTGCCAATGTACATGGGATATCTGGGTTCATCAAGCACCAGGAATAAATGAGTAGCCGATTTTCCTGCAATAGAAATGGTTAATATACATTTCGCAATTATTTTATGATTATCAGAATCATTATCCAAGTCATGTATCCAATTATCCTGTGGATTTGGATATCGAATCACTTTAGAATGGGCCACTTGATTTAGTAGATCCCTACTAATATAACTATTTTCATGGCGCAAATCTAATTTAGCCCTCTTAGTTCTTCCTAAGTCATTCACCTGTACTGGGAAGAACATCTCATTACCCACCTTTTCCATTCCCACTAGGAATTGTTCGTGACCATTAAACTCAGTAGGGTCAGTAGTTTCTGGGTGTAGGTGGATTGTAAGAACATCCCCTTCCAAACAGACATCTTTTACTCGTTCAGGAGACACACATATGCTGTTATCTTCCTGTTCACCTATAGTGGAATTTGAAGTAGTTTGCAGGAAAGAGACATCAGGGACTTGGCTATTTCGGAAATGTACCTCAATGGAATCCGGCCTTTCCTCTATCACATGGCAGTTACGCCTATTGTGATAGGATTGTGATTGTTCATAATTGATGGGCATCCTCACTTGAGACCATATCACCTTATTAACAAAATCAATAACTGGGCTTAATCTTTTCAGGAAATCAATGCCAATAATTAATCTATCAATGGGCATATCCACGATCAATGTAGGATGGCTAATTACTTTGTTTCCTACTTTAAAATCCAGCCAAGCTTTGCCTAAAACCTTGAGGGCATTGCCTGAGACACTTACTAGGTTAGCATTAAAACTTTTTAAATTATACCTATTAGAAAATACATCCTGCAATAGTTGGAAGTACTTTAAAGATAATAAAGTTGCTTGACTACCTGTATCCATCAAGGCTATTATTGGTGGAAAATTATCAAATAATTCAACTTTCACATAATATCTATTTTCTATTTCCTGTATGGAACAAAGATATTTGGAATGATTATTTAAATTGTTTTCCTGCTTGGCAGTTATACTGGTCCTCGACTCCTCCTCCTTCCTTTTATTAGCAGGATCGTATACCTTCATCTGTGCAGCTGAAGACTTTGTGTGCTGTAAGACAGAACAAACAGGTTTCCCCTCCCCCTTGCCATGTGGCCTTGTAAGGGTTAAATTACTTTTATGGGGAAAGACAATTACATTAGATTGCTCCATTTCACACACATTTAAGTCATCAACCTCTGCAACATTTGACATACTTACCTGCTTCTCCCCCTTTATATTTGGGGAGGACTCTCTACAGGAGGGGTTACCCCTAAAAAAGGATTTTTAGGGTTAGCAGTGATGGTTTTAGACAAATCCTCCATCCGCTGCATCAACATACCAAACTGATTTTGGATTTGATCCATTCGATCATATAGGCTACTTCTCTTTCTCCCATAATCTTTGGGAGATTGATTTTGGGACCGATATGATGGTGACCTCCCAGAACCGTCTGACTCAGAACCACTTTGAGCCCTTTCTGGCCTACGTTGATATCCCCTATAATAATTATTTTTATATCGTTGAAAAGGAGGAAACCGTCTATTTCTAAACTCCTTCTGGTGGTTTGGGTTCTTTTCAGCAACATTTGGACCCTTATTCCCATCTGGCCTATGCTGAATTTTATTTGGCTGGGAAGGTCTAGAAGTTTTCAACACTTCAGCATAACTCCTTTTAGGGCTCTCAAATTTTCCCTGATCTCTTTTTATGTGAGTTTCTGCTATTTCCTCACTCGCTCTTTTATATTTTCTATCAGGAGACTCATCACAATTTTGTATTGCAGCATACAGAGTTGTACTCTCGGTGAGTAACCAATCCAGAGTTTTTCTAGGATGGTAATCCCTGGCCAAAATAAATTTTATTTTATTGGGCAAAGCGTCATAAAAAACCTGGATGAATTCACTACCTTCAAAATTGGGATCTTTTTCGGACAAACTATAGGCATTTTTGAGGACTGACAAAAATTCCCTGGGACTTTGATTAGGTCTACATTTCAGGGTAAATAAGGCCCTCCTTGCAGCAGTAGCGGACTTATAGGGACCAAATTCAGTTTTTATTTCCGCGACCACATCTGACCAAGAATTCCTACGCATATCTCTAAGGGAATTAAAGAAATACCGGTGTTTTGGTTCGAATACCCAGGTAATAAATTCAAGTTTCTGTATGTCCTGTTCTAAATGTAAAGTTTTCATGGCCTCCTCATATATTCCCAAATGATTTATTATGGAGGGTGATCCCTTTTTAGCAAATTGACCTACAGTTTCCTTGAGAAACTTGATCACTTTAGTAGTGTCTATCATGGGTTGAGAAGATCTCTGTACTGAACTTTTAAAGGACCTAGGAGGTGAAATTGGTTTTAATTTAGGAAGAGAATGTTCTCCCAAAGAAATTAGCTCTTCTCCATTAAAGGGGTTGTCATATTTACTTTCTGCATCTGATTCCCCCCTGGAATATTTTACCTTCAGTCTATTAGAATCCTTAGGCTGTCTGAATTGTAAATGATCAAGATCCCTGTTACCTAACTCTGTTTGTAAATGTCTATTGTCTTGATACAACTTTTTACATTCCTCATCTAGATCCACCATAGACAATTGACATTTAGACAGTTCATTAGTAGCTTGACTTAATTTCCATTCCAGAGTTCTTATTACTTCTTGCTGTTGATTGTCTCTGTCATTATATTCTGATAATTTAGCAGACCATTGTGCTAATTCACCAGAAACCGTGGCCATTTCAGATAGGTCTTTTTGAAATTTATCAATTTCATATGCCTGTTCAACATTTTTACTTTTTGCTTTTTCTAATTGTTTTGCTATTTCAATAACTAAATATACAAATTCAGGCCAAGATTGAAGGATTAATGAATCCTTATCTTTCTTATGTTTAGCTTGGGAAATGTGACAGAGATAATCAGCAATACCGGGATTTATCAGACCAGACATCATCTGCATATTCTACAGCTTTCTTTTCCAATTCAACCCTCCAATCCTTTAACTCTCTCTTAATATCCAACCTGTCATGCATATGACACATCACAATATATTCAATTAATTCTTGAGTATTTCTATCATGCATATCAGTCTTTACTACTGCAGCAGCAGCCTCACTTTTGTTCTCAGACATATTTTTACTTGTTGCACTACAAGTACCACAATAACTTTTATCAAATATATATTTTGCACCCCAAAATATTGTTTCTATTACAAGCAGATCTCGGTGGGACCTCCAGATTATGTCAGAATATTTATGCTGTCTCCGATTGACAGTCTATATTATTTATGTGAATAAATTAAAATCTGTAATGAAGGAGATTATAATTTATTATCATAAATATCAAGCTAAAACAAGCTCGTGATCTGCATTGAATTGAAGACAAAATCCAGTTACAGACAAAATATATATGTAATTTATTAATACAATTTTTAGTACAAAATAATATATATAATAAAATTGGTGATAATAAAATTCAATCAATGATATGCAAAATAGTGAGAAAGTCAAGAATAATTGAGAATATATATATACACAATTATGCCTTCTTATAATGATACCCCTCAATTTTAAATCAATTTAATACTTGATTTCTCTCAGCCGACAAATGTCCGATTAAACCCAAATCTGGTTTATCTTTTACCTATACATATATTTATATATATATATAATCAACCGTACCGGTCTAGAACTGAATTCAGTTCCTTGGAGATAATACCGTGTTTTCACCAGTATATTTTTAATCTCCCTGTATTGGATTAATTTTCAGGATGATGCTGCAGGTACACCCCAATCTTATTCCAAAACAGATACTATACACAAGGTATGGTTAATTGAATATATATATATATATATATATATATATATATAGAGATATGTATTATGTTACTTAATTATCCTATGAAATATAGGTAAGGTTATACTATACCAAAATATCAGCTAGCAGAAATCAGTTTCAATGGTTCTAAGATGGCTGCCTCCAATGACTGAAAAGGTGGTCAGGGCTGGATCTGGTCTTTTCCCTTGATGATCGTCCCTTGATGATCGTCCCTTGATGATGATAGTCAGAGAGAGAGATAGATCGATCCCTTCTGTCAGCCCAGACCATCTTTTTATCCTATCTTAGAAAGGGCTTGGCCAAGTTTTATCATTAACTAGTGACCTCACTTATAACTAATAGAACCTCCCTCTAGGGAAAATACACCCTAGATCTTTAGGTTACCCTAACACTAGATGGCACTAGTACTCCATACAAAAATCGAGGCATCCATTTATATTTTCTATATATTCTCTTCTTCATATACTAGCGATACATTTTAACTAAGGTTTCAGACAAAACCTTGAGGAGATCTTGAATAGACAATGACTTTTGTATCTGGTCAAACACCTCCCATATCCCTTAATCTTTTGACCAGACCTAATTAAATCAAGATACACATGACCATACTCAAGTCATTGTTCTGGGGAAAAGACAAGGTTTGTTTATGATCACCTGTGTCCACATTTCTCCATACAAGAAAACCTTAAGGAAAGAAATCATTAATTTGCTTCTGGGAGAGATTCTAAAAATGACATAGAAATTTGTACCTCAATTCTTACCTTAAAACTAAATATATCTATAAGGACCACACTCTTATATATATACAGTACAACACACGTATTTAAATTGATGATATAAAAATCAATCCACTCATACATTGCTTAATATAAAAACCCAAAAGAAAGATTAGAGTCTTTCTATACACTGAAAATCATCAAAACTCAGCACATGTCTAATACATCTTATATAGGCCTTATACTTATGGACTTTATTTATACCCAATAGTTCTGACAAAAGCAATGTTAATTGTCTTTACCAGAGAAGCTTCCTTTACATTACTGACAGAGGTGTTTCTCAAGAAATACCCCTGTGGCGCTGTACCTTAATTCATCTCTGATTCTGTAAGGAGTAGGTTAAAATCCCCAACCAGCCCTGAAGACGAAAAGCAATTTTCTTCTTCCGGTTTCCACAGTTTAGCTCATTGGTCTTGGGGGTGTTATGATGGTTTAAGGTGCAAGAGGTCTGGACCTGAAATGCTGAACGAAGCTGCTTTTTTAAAAACTCCCTTTAGAGTTAATCCTGTATCACTTATCTTACAAAGTTGCTGTTGTAGGTACCAGGCAAGCTCTCCACCTCAGTGAAGTTCGAGTGGCGAAATTCAAAATGCTAAAGAAAGCACAAGCTGATGTATTTGGCTCGTTGGTCTAGGGGTATGATTCTCGCTTTGGGTGTGAGAGGTCCTGGGTTCAAATCCCGGATGAGTCCTTAACTTCCTTGTCTAGAAGCCTAGCTTTCTTCCTTTGCTTACCATTTTAAGCCTGCCTCTTGTGGCATTTGCTACTTTACAAAAGCCAGAAAAATCGTCTCCTCTTTAAGACGGTAACCGAGAGTAGTTTTATTGGTGTAGCGGTGTGGTTCTTTCTTTAGGTGTGGGAGGTTCTGTCTTCTAATCCCACGTGATCCCTTATAGCTGTACTTTCCAATTCCCTTTCCATCGTTATCTGCACAAGAGCGTTGCACCTGACCTTTACCAGAGCAGCGTGCTTCATGTCACGGACAAAGGTCTTTCTCCGGAAGCATTCTACTAAGGGTAGCCTAATTCAACTTGGATGCCTTTAGAAGTGGGAATCCAAGCAAGCCCAATGTTGTTGTTCTCAAAGAACACACTAGTTGGTCAAGGGGTATGATTCAAACTTAGGATGCGAGGAAAATTAATACCAAGCAAGCCCATGGTACCAAAACGGTTATCTTCTTCCACTTCTGTATGTTGAGTGTAGTCTTCTCCTTGTAAGTCTCTTATGCCGGCATTAAAGCTCTCATAATGAATCATGTGAATAAATATGGAGAGCGCAAAATGCATTTTGTTAATAGTGGATAGGTTTAAAAAATGAACCTTATAAAAGCGGCGCTGCTGCAGAAGACAGGACTCAAATAGATAAAATAAAGTGGGTCTTTATTTATATTGGTCTACGCGTTTCAGGGGCGGACTGCCCCCTTCATCAGGACAATATGTCATTACATTGTGGGTATGAACATTATGACTTTTTATTCTGTTTGTTTGGGCGCGATAATTCGGCCTCTGGGGGCGTGGGGGGGCGTGGGGGGGCGGAGACATGAATGCACGTGTTTCTCTTGTTGATATGCCGCCCACAAGAGGTCTGCTGCGTGCCTTCTTTAGTGATGTGTTGAAGGACCTTGCTGACGTCTTTCTTGTGGGTGCGGTCTTCGTGACGTAATCTGTGGGCGGAGTTACGACTCTTCAGTGGTGACATCCACCGATCACCTCTGATGTTTTGTGGGCGGTGTATTTTGTTTGTATAGCGCTGGTTTGGTCTCTCAGATATATTCTTTTTCAGGTATGGTATTTTTGGTTTAGTTTGTATGGTTGCTATGCCGACCCTAGCTGGTCTGTTAGGTGCCGCTTTAGTGTAGCGTTTGAGGACCTTCCTGACGTCACGTTTGTGGGTGCGGTCTTTATGACGTAATACAGGGGCGGAGCTATGAACTTCTAGCCATAAGTATTACGTTTCAATTGTGATGTCTTGTGGAGGGTCTGTATTGTTAGTGTTGCGCTAGTTCAGCCACTACAGTGTGTTTTTATGCGGGCATAGCAGTGTGATCACAGGAGTATATAAGAGAGTGCAATGGCCTACAATAGGAATTTATGTATATAGATACAAAAAGTGCGGGGCATGCAGAATGCGGGACATGTGGGAATGAATAAAAGGATGTGTATGTATATATATATGTGTATGTGTGGGGTAAAAAACCCCCACGTACAGGTTCATATAAATGAGAGTGAGCATAAGGTAAAAAATGGTTTAAAAATGGAAAATACCAAGTAAATTAATTGGGTAATTAGATAAAAAGAAAATAATAATAATAATAAAAAAAAAAAAAAAAAAAATAACTAACCACCTTTATAAAAAGTGCTCACGAGAATCAATACATAAACAAAAAAGAAAAGAATTTTCTCATTCCAAAATCACCCTCTAATCCTTATTTCTACCATCTGCCAAAAATACATAAGAACACCGAAAACCCTCCAGGGAGACCCATAGTATCAAACACCAACTCAGCAACAAGTAATTTATCACACTATCTTGATCTGTTCCTACAACCCTATGTACGTAATCTAGACAGCTATCTTCACGACTCCAGACAATTAATCCTAGAGCAAACTGACATCCCCTGGAAGGACTCATATGCTCTACTCACGATGGACGTATCAGCATTATACTCCAACATACAACATGACCTAGGTATTAGATGTGTAGAAAATACACTGAGAGAGGACCTTACACTAAAACCACAACAAATTCTGTTTTTGCTTGAAAGTCTGCGTTTTATCTTAGAGAACAATTTTTTCATCTATAATGGCCACACATACCATCAACGCCGGGGGACCGCGATGGGTACGAAAGTGGCACCGGCCTTCGCTAACATTTTTATGGGCCAATTTGAAAAAACTCATATCTACGATAACCAGAGGAAGGAAATCATATACTACAGAAGATATATAGATGACGTCTTCATCATCTGGGACGGAAATGAACCCTCAGCACTAGAATTTTGCGAAAGCCTAAACAAAACAGACTGGGGGATTGACCTTACCCCAATTTTTGATAGAACTCACATAGATTTCCTAGACATCTCTATCTCTATTACAAACAACATCCTCACAACAAAAACATTCTTCAAACAAGTTGACACAAACAGCTACATACACTACAAAAGCTTCCACCATAAAAAATGGCTACAGAACGTGCCATATAGCCAATATAAACGGGTTACCCTAAAGACTCATCACAAACGCATATAAAAGAAGCATCAAAAATACCCAAAAAGAATGTCTGACAAGCAGCAAAAAAACTGAAAATGAAGGGACCCAAATAGAAAGACATCTCAACCTCATCACACAATACAATACATCTAACAACGCCATACGCACAATACTCACAAAACACTGGCACATCCTAAAACAAGATCCCTATCTCGAAAAATACCTACCCAACAAACCAATAATCACATACAGAAGAGCCCCCACAATCAAGAGCACTGTGGCCCCAAACAAACCAAAACATAGCATGGGAGAAGAAAAGGGCACTATACAGAATAGAATAGGCAGTTATAAATGTGGCAAAAGACGATGCCTTTGTTGCAATATTATTACACATAGAAACACAACTTTCTCATCCACAAAAAACGGTTGCCACTTTCAAAATCAAACACCATCTGACATGCCAGAGCAGCTATGTCATCTATCTGATTGAATGCCAATGTGGCCTCCAATATGTGGGCCGTACCACACAGCCACTACACTGCAGAGTCAACCAACACAGATACAATATACGGAAACAGAATATAAAACACAGCATCTCTAGACACTGTATGACCACAACAGAAAAAGACAAACATGCAATAAAAATCACACCTATTGATTATATACCCACAAATCCCTATAATAGGTTCAACAGCCTCCAAAGAAGGGAGGTCTTTTGGATATTCCAACTGGATACCCTAACCCCCTTCGGACTAAATGAGATCAGCGAAACCATTCTGTAAAACCAAATACCCCGCTCACACCTCACAGTAATAACGGACACACTCGTGAGCGTATATGTACGCCGTACGCAAAAATATTGGCTACTAGATAAATATATTTTTACCACCACAACTCGTTCCTCTCAGATCCCCAAAAATTCTCTTGCAAACCCGAATCTCTCTTTTTTATATATAAAAAAATACTTGTGCTTCTGGACCACCATAAATAGGCCATCGAGACCCACCCCTTTAGTCGCAAGGCCCTATGAGTAGACCTACCAGTGACCATATATATAAATAAATGAATAAATAAAATCGATAAATATATTATCCTATAAATAAATATAAAAGAATATATTATCTTATATACACAGACTCATACGAGGTGATACAGCCCCCCGTCTCCCACTCTTATTGGTAAAGGGTTACATCCCCGCCAGATGGCTGTCCACTACCACTATTATTATTTATTATCTATTATTGTTCATTATTATTATTTTTTAACATTATCATTTTTTATTTTATTTATTTTTCTTTTTATTTTTATATTTTTTATCTTTTTTTTTATCTATTTTAATATTTTTCATCAATTTTTTATTTATTTCTTTTTTTTTTTTTTTTTTTTTTTTTATTATTATTATTATTATTTTCTTTTTATCTAATTACCCAATTAATTTACTTGGTATTTT
Source organism: Bufo bufo (assembly GCF_905171765.1). Taxonomy (NCBI): domain Eukaryota; kingdom Metazoa; phylum Chordata; class Amphibia; order Anura; family Bufonidae; genus Bufo; species Bufo bufo. The sequence goes on along the minus strand of NC_053394.1, from coordinate 378,590,932 downwards.
CCATTTTTAAACCATTTTTTACCTTATGCTCACTCTCATTTATATGAACCTGTACGTGGGGGTTTTTTACCCCACACATACACATATATATATACATACACATCCTTTTATTCATTCCCACATGTCCCGCATTCTGCATGCCCCGCACTTTTTGTATCTATATACATAAATTCCTATTGTAGGCCATTGCACTCTCTTATATACTCCTGTGATCACACTGCTATGCCCGCATAAAAACACACTGTAGTGGCTGAACTAGCGCAACACTAACAATACAGACCCTCCACAAGACATCACAATTGAAACGTAATACTTATGGCTAGAAGTTCATAGCTCCGCCCCTGTATTACGTCATAAAGACCGCACCCACAAACGTGACGTCAGGAAGGTCCTCAAACGCTACACTAAAGCGGCACCTAACAGAGACCTCAAGGGACTTCTGGATCAGTACCCAAGAAGCACGTAGGACGGAAAGGTGATCCTCCACAGCCGGAATATCCTGGGGAGAGAATACCTCCGGTAACACGGCAGGTTGGAACCCATAATTGGCCATGAAGGGAGACGTCCCAGAGGAAGAGTTCACCGCCGTGTTCCTGGCAAACTCAGCCCAAGGCAGGAGGTCAACCCAATTGTCTTGGTGATCGGAGACATAGCAACGAAGGAATTGCTCCAAGGCCTGATTGGATCGTTCTGCGGCCCCATTGGACTGAGGGTGGTAGGCCGAGGAGAAGGAGAGATGAATCCCCAACTGGGAGCAAAAGGCGCGCCAGAACCTGGACACAAACTGACTCGCCCGATCCGACACAATCTCTTTGGGCAAACCGTGCAACCGGAAGACCTCCCTGGCAAAAATCGTGGCCAACTCTTGTGCAGAGGGTAACTTCTTGAGAGGAACACAGTGGCACATTTTGGAAAACCGATCCACAATCATGAGAATGACCGTATGGCCTCGGGATGCAGGGAGGTCCACAATGAAATCCATCCCCAGGTGTGACCATGGGCGCTCCCCGGTGGCTATGGGTTGCAGAAGGCCCAACGGAAGGTGCCGAGGGGACTTACTCTGGGCACAAACGGAGCATGCCGCTACATATGCGGCGATGTCGGAACGTAGGGAAGGCCACCAGAACAGACGTGAAACAGCCCAGGACAGCTGATTCTTTCCAGAATGCCCCGCGGTCTTGGAGTTATGGTAGGTTCGCAACAACCGAGTGCGCAACTCCTCAGGCACAAAACATCTGCCGTTGGGTCTCCCAGAGGGAGCACCAGATTGAGCCGCCAAAATCTGCTCACCCAGGGGAGAGGTCAGGCTGGTGCGAATGGCGGCCAAGATCTGATTCGGAGGTATGACCGAAGTCGGAATCGACTCCTCCCTGGACAGCTCGGAGTACTGCCGTGATAAGGCATCCGCCCTGATGTTCTTGGAACCGGGTAGGTAGGAGACCACGTAATTAAAACGTGACAAGAACAGAGCCCATCTGGCCTGACGTGGTGTCAATCTCTTGGCCTCAGAAAGGTAGGTCAGATTCTTGTGGTCCGTCAGGATGAGGACCGGAACCACCGAACCCTCGAGCAAGTGCCTCCATTCTTTAAGGGCCTGCATGATGGCCAATAACTCCCTGTCACCAATCTGATAGTTGCACTCCGCGGAAGACAGTTTCCGGGAGTAAAACCCACAAGGAAGCAGAGGACCCTCTGGTGTTCTACGCTGAGACAGAAGGGCGCCTACTCCCGTCTCAGACGCGTCCACCTCGAGGACAAAGGGCAACCCAGGGTTGGGATGTGACAGAATCGGAGCCGACACAAAGGCGGACTTCAGAGCCTCAAAAGCTCGGATGGCCTCGAGCGGCCAGACCTGGGAATTACTGCCCTTCCTGGTCAGATCCGTGAGAGGCTTGGCTAGCATGGAAAAGTCCCTGATGAACTTCCGATAATAATTGGCGAAGCCCAAAAAGCGCTGCAGGGAACGAAGACCACTGGGCTGGGGCCACTGTAAGACAGCCGAAACCTTCTCAGGATCCATGGAGAACCCCTCAGCGGAAATGATGTAACCTAAGAAGGTTACCTGGGATCGGTGAAATTCGCATTTCTCAAGCTTACCGAACAGCTTGTTCTCTCGTAACCGTTGCAACACTCGTCTGACATCCAGAATGTGGGCCTCCATGGATTCAGAATATACCAAGATGTCATCCAAATAGACCACCACACACTGCTGCAACAGGTCACGGAAAACATCGTTGATGAATTCCTGAAAGACTGCGGGCGCATTGCACAACCCAAAGGGCATAACCAAGGATTCATAATGACCGGTCCTGGTGTTAAACGCGGTCTTCCACTCATCGCCCGCCTTGATCCTTACCAGGTTATATGCCGCCCTCAGGTCGAGTTTGGTAAAGACGTGGCCCCTTTAAGGCGATCGAACAGCTCGGAAATCAAGGGTATCGGGTAAGCGTTCTTGATCGTGATGCGATTGAGACCCCTGTAATCGATGCAAGGCCTCAACTCACCGCCCTTCTTTTTCACAAAGAAAAATCCAGCCCCTGCCGGGGACGAGGATTTGCGAATGTGTCGCGTGAAAGCGCCTCCCTCACGTACTCCTCCATGGCCTCATTCTCCGCTACCGACAGTGGATAGACTTTGCCACGAGGAGGAACGGCACCAGATTGTAACTCTATGGCACAATCGTATGGGCGGTGCGGAGGTAGGGCAACCGCGCGCACCTTATCGAATACATCCCGGTACTCCTCGTATTCAGGAATGCAACAGAGAGTCCGAGGAAGTACACAGCAACTTGACAGACCCATGGATGCAACTAGCCCCACACTGCGGTGACCACGAGAGGATCTCGGCCGATCTCCAATCGAAAGTCGGATTATGCTTCCGGAGCCAGGGGTACCCCAAGACCACCGAGTAGTGTGGAGACGAAATAACCTGGAGGCAGACCGACTCTCTGTGAACGGCACCAATGGCTATCCCCACTGGAAGGGTCTCATGAGTCACGTTATGGCGGCAGAAGGGGTCTGCCGTCTATCGCCTCAAGAGCCAGTGGGGAACCTCGAGCCTGCAGAGGAATGGAATTGGCGGCAGCGAACACATTATCAATGAACAAACCACCAGCACCAGAGTCCACCAACGCCTGGGTCGTCACCGAGCCCCCGACCCAGGAGAGGACAACAGTGATCAGTGGTTTGTCAACACGGGAAACAGGGGACGAGGAGACTCCACCCAAGATCTGCCCCCGACAGGATCTCAGGTGCGAGCGTTTCCCGGACGGTTCGGACATGCCAACCGAAAATGCCCACCGAGACCACAGTACATGCATCGGCCCTCGCGTCTCCGGAGTACCCTCTCCCCCTCGGACAGGCGAGCAAACCCCAGCTGCATGGGTTCACCCCCAGACAAGTCATCCCCAGGAGGCGTGGGAGGAGAGGGAGGCACGGGTGGGACAGCAAACGTAGGCGCCAATCTGTTAGAAAACCTCCGCAGGCTCTCCTTAAAGGAAGGTCTCTCCCTGAGTCTGGTGTCAATCAAAATCAGGAAAGAAATAAGAGACTCGAGCTCCACTGGTAGGTCCTTAGCTGCAACCTCATCCTTCAAGGCATCCGAGAGACCATGAGAGAAAGCAGCGACCAGAGCCTCATTATTCCAGCCCACCTCTGCTGCCAGGGTACGAAACTCAATGGCGTATTCAGCTACGGATCGTGAACCCTGTCTGATGGACATAAGGAGCTTCGCAGCAGAGGCAGCACGAGCCGGCACATCGAATACCTTCCGAAGAGAAGCAACAAAACCGGAAAACTCGGCAACCACCAGATTGTTGTTCTCCCATAAAGGGCTGGCCCAGGCCAAGGCCTTGTCCGAGAGCAGCGAGATCAAGAAGCCCACCTTTGATCTCTCAGTGGAAAGGCATGTGGCAGCAACTCGAAATAAATGCCCACCTGGTTAAGGAAACCTCGGCACTGAGTTGGCTCTCCCCCAAAGCGCTGTGGAAGAGGGGCAGAACCGGTCATACCCCGAAACACCGCAGGTGCAACAACAGGTGTCGGGGTAGACTCTGGCGCAACAACCGGAGCGGCAGTAGGAGCGGGCCCAGGAGCGACAAACCGACCATCGGCAACGGGAGCGAAATGAGCCGTGCGTTCAAGCAGGGTTTGCAACGCCACAGCGAACCGACCCAACAGGTGATCCTGCTGATCAAGTCTGGCAACCAGCGTGGGTAGCGAGGATGGCCCTGTACCGTCAGAATTCATGGCTTGGTCCTAATGTCACGGAACCATGAACCAGACGTACAACAAGGATAAGTGAAAATAAGAAGGCTTTATTGAAAATAAAGCTGTAAGCAAAAGTCCAAACGGATGGCGAAACCGAAGCAGAGTCTTTGCGAAGCCAGAGGTCAGGAACCAGAAGGGTAGTCAGACGAAGCCAGGATCAGGAACCAGCAGGGTAGTCAGACGAAGCCAGGATCAGGAACCAGCAGGGTAGTCGGACGAAACCAGGATCAGGAACCAGCAGGGTAGTCGGACGAAACCAGGATCAGGAACCAGAAGCAGCAGCAGTCTAGAAGCATGTGAACACAGGAGGACCAAGCAAGGAACTGAAGCCACAGACCTCCTATATATATGAGCTAGGCATCCAGCTCCTCCCAGTGGGAAGGAGGAGCCGCAGGGTGGGAGGCTACAAGAAACCCAGAAACCACGATGACCGCCAGCACATGTCAAACGAAGGAGAACAGCAAGAATGTAAGACCATGACACTTTCCGAGTTTCACCACTCATAATTGGCTGACATGTGCAGCGCTTGCTTGGTACATACCAAACCAATTACCTAAGAGAAGAATCACAAGTGAACCGCAAGAGGGGATTTCAAAAGAAGGGGTTCGAGTGGAATTTGCAGTCAGGACCTCTCGTACCCTAAGAACAAATCAGAATCATACCCACAGACCAACGAGCCTTACTTTGCTTAACCACTTGAGGGACATAAGGTTTCTTTCATGTGTCACCATGCAAATGCCAGAAGGGAAGGCTTATTTGGAGGAAATTGAAACAGGTGGCTACAGAAGAAATCTTGGTTTCTCTACAAGAAAGCAAGGGGACGCCTGTAAACTCTGGCGCGCTCATCCTGTTAAGACCAAGACCCATGCTGACAGTGATGGCAGGGGAATCCAAAAGCAAAGCTTCTCAGTGCTCATCCAGGATTTGAACCCAGGCCCTCTCGTACCCTATGCGAGAATCATACCCTAAGACCAACGAGCCAAAGAGTTGAGTTGCACTTTCTTTAGCGTTCTGAGTTTCGACACACGAACCTTCACTGAGGTGGAGAGCTTGCCTAGTACCTACAACGGCAACTACATAAGAGAAGCGATACAAGATTAACTGTAAGGGGAGTTTTTAAAAGAGCAGCTTCGTCTAGCACTTTAGGTCCAGACCGCTTGCACCCTAAGCTAGCATCATACCACTAAGACCAATGAGCTAAACTGTAGAAACCAGAAGAAGAAAACTGCTTTCGTCTTCAGGGCTGGTCGGGGATTTTAACCTACTCCTTGAGAAATGCATAGGTAGCACGAAGGATACTCTCCTGAAGAGGTATATAAAAGTAGGAAGGCATGTTCTAGGTCAGGGATTCCCAATCTGTGGCCCTCCAGCTGTTGCAAAATTACAATTTCCATCATGTCTGGACAGCCTACAGCTATCAGGGAATAATGGGAGTTGTAGCTTTTCAACAGCTGGAGGGCCGTAGGTTGAGCATTCCTCTTCTAGGTGATACTTCCTGAAGCTTTGGTCACAGAATAAGCCCTCTTGACGCGGTAGCTTTTTTTGCAATTGACACACGTCGGGGTGAATGGTTTCCTAGTCTGAAAAAGGTGCATAATAATGCTTTATTAAGCAGTAGCAAGGTGGCGCTGTGGAAATGACTGGACCTTGGTTCCTTTCAGACTGGAGGAACGTATTTGTAGTTCTCTGCCGCCAAAGTTAAACATTCATTTGAACTGCGGAATAGATTGTGCTTCTTTTCAAATAGGGTCCTGAAAATGGTTGGATTGCTAGCAGGAATGCTCTTTCTCGAATATCTTGGACATTTTGATACTAAGAACCTTAGCGGCTGTGGAAACATGGGGGGGGGGGGGGTTTAAGGAGCTGGATTAAGGCTGGATTCCAAAACACCCCAAAAATCTAAGTAAAAAATTTAAATGATAAGCGGTTCCAAATTGTGTGAATTTTATCACAGCAACTATCAATGTGACTCAGTAGTGTCTATGGATCCTAAATGTCTGTATGCACTCCCAACATTGTCCTGCAGCAGCTGGCACCCAGGACCCGCTGCACCAATGGCGTAAGGTCTGACAGTGGCTCTGAGGATTTCATCCCAGTACCTAACAGCAGTCAGGGAGTGAGTAATTGTCTGAACCCACCATTAGCAAAAAAAAAAACATAACCTTTTCAGAACTTGTCTTGCTGTTGCTCCTCCAGTGCGCACCTGTTGTCACTTTCATTTGCACTAAAGCAGGTGAGGACGTTATTTTAGATCAATGTTCTTGTGAAACGCATAGGTAGCCCTGAGGATACTCTCCTGAAGAGGTATAAAAATGCAGGAAGGCATGTTCTGGGTCAGGAATGATTCCCACCTGTGGCCCTCCAGCTGGGCTGTTGCAAAATTAGCCTACAGCTATCAGGGAATGCTGGGAGTTGTAGCTTTTTAACAGCTGGAGGGCCTCAGGTTGGGCATTCCTCTTCTAGGTGATACTTCCTGAAGCTTTGGTCACAGAATAAGCCCTCTTGACACGGTAGCTTAGTTTGCATTTGACGCATGTCGGGTGAATGGTTTCCTTGTCTGAAAAGGGTGCATAATAATGCTTTATTAAGCAGTAGCAAGGTGGCGCTGTTGAAATGACTGGACTTTGGTTCATAGAATGTGTCGGCAGATAAGAACCATTTGGTCCATCTAGTCCGCCTAATATACTGAATACTATGAATAGCCCCTTGCCCTATCTTATATAAAGGATGGTTTCATGCCTATCCCATGCTTGCTTAAACTCCTTCACTGTATTTGCAGCTACCACTTCTGAAGGAAGGCTATTCCATGCATCCACTACTCTCTCAATAAAGTAATACTCCCTGGTAGGACTTTTAAACCTTTGCCCTCTAATTTAAAACTGTCCTCTTGTAGCAGTTTTTCTTCTTTTAAATATTCTCTCCTCTTTTACCGTGTTGATTCTCTTTATGTATTTAAAAGTTTATATCATATCCCTCTGTCTCGTCTTTCTTCCAAGCTATACATGTTAAGGTCCTTTAACCTTCCCTGGTAATTTTTATACTGCAATCCATATACTATTTTAGTAGCTCTTCTCTGAACTCTCTGCAAAGTATCAATATCCTTCTGGCATAAGCTACTTTTTTGCGATGCGGTAGTCGGATGCGGATCGCGAACCCCATTCAAGTGAATGGGTCTGCGATCCTCATGCAGCTGCCCCATGGTCTGTGTCCGTGCATTGCGGACTGCTATTTGCGGTCCGCAGCACAGGCACGGCGCCCTTACATTCGTGGGTATGAGCCCAGAGTGTGTTTTTACATACTTTTATATGTACTTTCTTTTATTTGGATCTTGATTATTATTTCATTTTATCTTTATCATTTTTTACTTTTATTAAACTTGTCTGCAGACATTACTTTTGCTGTTTAAACACATGCCAAGTAAATGCTGATGCCAAATAATTGAGTCACCTGTAGAAGGAGGTAGAAGGAGGTACACTGACTGACTTGTAGTCACGTTCAAAAAAAGCGCCTGCAGCGGTGTTCTGTCTCTGGCAGATTTCACTGCCCGGGAAGTTTTCACTACCCCTCGTCACTTCCTCCTCGTTCTGACGTCTGGAAGGAGGTGCGTACTGCTTACTGTCATGATGCGCGTGCGCTAATACTGGTTAGCGAACACGCCAGAGGCGTAACTAGAACTGACTGGGCCCCACAGCAAATTTTTGTACGGGGCCCCCGACACACACTTACACACTTCTTCACAAACCGCCTCCTCCTGTGCAAACCCCTCTTATATGGCTATTTTCTGATTTTTTATTTACTGTATTTACTGTCATTTTTAGCACAACTGTTTTTTAACATTTACAGTTGCTGACGGAGTTTATATTCAACTCAGCCCCTTTAAAACCTGCGCTGCAATTGTAATAGACATGTCTGATTTACCTCTACATATCCATAAGTATTTTAGCCTCTGTACCTTTCATACTGCAGCCATGGACGCAGTCATACATGCACTCTCCACATACATGGACGCACTCATACACACACTCTCCACATACATGGATGCATTTATGCACACAGTCTCCACATACATGGACGCACTCATACACACACTCTCCACATACATGGACGCACTCATACACACACTCTCCACATACATGGACGCACTCATACACACACTCTCCACATACATGGACGCACTCATACACACACTCTCCACATACATGGACGCACTCATACACACACTCTCCACATACATGGACGCACCCATACACACACTCTCCACATACATGGACGCACTCATACACACACTCTCCACATACATGGATGCATTTATGCACACAGTCACCACATACATGGACGCACACATATACAATACACATATATAGACACCCAGCTTTCCTGCTGTGCCTCTCCCCCATACTCTAATGCCTCTGCACTTGTGCCATGCAGGATAGCAGGGAAGCTGGATGACATTTTATGATATAATTTACCCAGCTTTCCTACTGTACTGCATGTCACATGTGCACAGTCTGGGAAAGCTGAATATAACCGCAGTAGTTCCCCTGCTACTCATATCACTGGTGCAGTTGTGGCAATCCAACTGATGTTCAGCTTGCTGGGCATGGAAGGTTCAGGCTGCAGGAAAGCGGGTAGAAAAGGGGGCGGGGCTCTGTATTATTCGAATTTTAGATCCGAATTTTAAGTTATCCTGAGACTCTGTGGAAAATCTAACCAGAGCAAATGATTATGTTGGATTATATGTGTCCGATCATGCACCAAGGAACATCACAAATATTCTTATGGGCATAAGTTATCATTATGGACTTGAGATTTTCCAAATCCAATAAGTCCATAATGATAACTTATGCCCATAAGAATATTTGTGTTGTTCCTTGGTGCATGATCGGACACATATAATCTGACATAACAATCATTTGCTCTGGTTAGATTTTCCACAGAGTCTCAGAATACTTAAAATTCGGATAAAAAATTCGGATAATCCAGGACCAGGTTTTCCCAATAATCAGTAGCCCTATAAAGGAGGGGCCACAACAGGGGGACACTAGCCACTGATGAAAGGGTCAACTGCTCTAACCCCGAAACGCGTTTGGTAAACAGACCCCCGTACTTGGGATTGAGACTTTCTATCGATTTTGGAGGTGAAAACTTTAATATTGCAACGACCCTGAGAACGCCTGCTGCACGAGGTCTCTGCTGGACAAGGGAAGCTTACCTTCAGCGAGATTACGTGGACTTCCGGCAGTGGCGTGGGTTTACTTTGAGGAACAAACAGCCCTCGAGACCGTAACACTGATACATTCAACAGGTGCATCGAGACGAGGGTAGGAGATCTTTGTCGAAAATCCTCCGGGTAAGATCGAACTGTCTTCGAAAATTAAGCGATCGCATTTGAAAATTACAGTGGGACGCCGCTGTTTCAGGCTAAGGGGTGGGACGCCACTCTGTGTATAGCTACCAACTAATCGAGATTTAATATCGGAGTGCTATCAATTGAGACCTGAGACTGAAGTTTTAAATAATCGAGATTGAAGTATTACTATTATCTGTGGATATCCAGAGCTTTTAAAAGAAACTTCTTGACATTTTCGGATGCAAAGTTTCTATCGATTTTATTGATTGACTTTTATTGTTGGATTGCTACTCTTTACTGTTGGATTGCCACTTTTTACTGTTGAATGCCAATTTGCGTTTTATTCATATATTTATTCACAGTGTTGTTTTAGCATGCACATTTTATCATCTATGCTGCTATATATATGCATTTTACACTGTGAATTAATTGAATACTAACGCTGAACCACATATTTTAGAGATACCAATAAAATTCTTATGTACCAATATCCACTGTTCCCATTGCTTTAGAGAGTGCCCCTCTACTTTTATTCATATTCAACTCCCCTTTTCAGACTTGGTGATCTGTAAGTGGGTGCACCTCACGTTGTTCCCTCATCATTCTAGTGTGACATAATCCCTTTTATCTAATATTAAGGATACATCTTCTGTCCCTGCTAGCGGTAGCACCAGGGAGACATCTCACAAAACCATTTTCCTCAAACTTCACAGCTCTTATGATAGAATTGCCCACCAACAGCTGCTTTCTATCAGTCCTCACCTTATCCTTTTTGTCTTTGGCTGCAGTCTTGCATACCTTAGGCATAGGAGATGATTGTTCCTCACCCACTGTGCCTGAGCCATCCTCCATGTTGTTCTTGCACTCTGAAATTGCTGTAAATGAATTATGGAGAGCCACAGACTGTGGGACATGTCTTATATCAACAACTCTAAGTCTACCAGAACCTACAGTAACCCATCTATTTCTAGGGGGCCTCTGTGGCAGTGGCATTGCAACATTCTCAGCCTGAGTTTGGTTAACAGTTAATTTACAAATCTCAGATTTCAAAAATGCAATTTCCTGCTGCATTACGGAGAGCTGTCTACAGATCAGACAGCATCCAAACCTCCGAAGAGTGGAACATTAAATAAAAGCACAACAATTCCTGCACTGAACCATGTCTGCCATTTTAAAGAAGTGAAAGATTTAGACAAACAAATCTTTTTTAGATTGTATCCACCTCCAGATTACCTCCTGAGCATCTCTAGTGCACTTAGAAATGCTGCACTTTGAGAATGATGCAAGCAATAATTAGGCAAGCTAATACTATGTTGCTATATATACACACACTCCCACAAAAGCTCTTCCCCAACAACAAAATAAACACCTTAATGGCCCTATGCTCATTTGCAATCAGACAATAGCAAAAACACGTCTAACAAATTACTTACCTGATTTGAAGCAGAGTGTCTGAGTAGCCACCAAAAACACAGCTGAAGATCTGCTACAGTGAAAAGCTCTATGTTAGTCTCCTGAATATCTCTAGTGCACTTAGAAATTATACACTTTGAGAATGATGCAAGCAGACTGGAGGAATGTATTTTTAGTTCTCTGCCATCAAAGTTAAACATTCATTTGAACTGCGGAATAGATTGTGCTTCTTTTCAAATAGGGTCCTGAAAATGGTTGGATTGCTAGCAGGAATGTTCTTTCTCGAATATCTTGGACATTTTAATACTAAGAACCTTAGCAGCTCTGGTAACATGACCGAGTGGTCTAAGGCGCTGGATTAAGGCTCTTTGGGGGAATGGGTTCGGATCCCACTGCTGCCATTGTTCTGTCCTTCTCCAAGGTAGTTTACAGTTTTTTTTCTTATCCTTTGCTCAAAAAACTAAATTAAGGGAACGCTTAAATCACACATGGGATCTCCATCGATGAAAGCTTTAAGTTGAAAGTCTTTACTGGTATAAATTGTGTAATTGGTTGAGAACAAAGGGACATACTGATGGTAATTGGAATGCAAACTTATCAACCCATGGAAGGCTGGACTCCAAATGACCCCAAAAATCAAAGTAAAAAAAATTAAATCATAAGCGGTTCCAAATTGTGTGAATTTCATCAAAGCAACTCTTAATGTGAATCAGTAGTGTATATGGACCCTACATATCTGTATGCACTCCCAACATTGTCCTGCAGCAGCTGGCACCCAGGACCCGCTGCACCAACGACGTAAGGTCTGACAGTGGCTCTGAGGATTTTATCCCAGTACCTAACAGCATTCAGGGAGTGAGTAATTGTCTGTGCCCACAAAAAAACTTCCCTTTTCAGAACTTGTTTTGCTGTTGCTTCTCCAGTGCGCACCTGTAGTCACTTTCATTTGCACTAAAGCAGGTGATGACGTCATTTCAAATCAACGTTCTTGTGAAATGCATACGTAGCCCTGAGGATACTCTCCTGAAGAGGTATAAAAATGCAGGAAGGCTTGTTCTGGGTCAGGATTGTCAATCTGTGGCCCTCCAGGTGTTGCAAAATTACAACTTCCATCATGCCTGGACAGCCTACAGCTATCAGGAAATGCTGGAAGTTGTAGCTTTTTAACAGCTGGAGGGCCGCAGGTTGGGCATTCCTCTTCTAGGTGATACTTACTGATACTATCCTAGTGATATGCCACAAATGCTTAGATGGGAATACCCTTTTAGCGAAATAATGAGCGATCTAACTATAAAAGGTCAATGCTATATTCTGCTTGAAAGTGCTGCCTCTTACTCATGCTCTTTTCTGAAAGCTTTCTGCTTGTCATTCATATGGTCCCTTTCCCCATATCATCAAAAGGCAGTGCTGAGGAAGGGAGAGTGAATCTACCCGTAACGCGTATGGTGAAACAAGTGATGTACCTGCATTGAAAAGCCTCCGATAATACTGTATGGCCATACAGAAGAAAATTTCTACAGTAAAGGATTAACTATTCTTATCGTCGAAGCTGCACCAAAGGAAATTGCGAAACAGAGTGGCAACTCCTGCGATCTTTGGAACTCCCGCGAAATTTAAACCAGCTTGCTGTATGGAGCGACTGAATAAGCCGGCAAATATTTAAAGCTCCATTGAAGCAATAGGGAGACAGCAGACGCTAGACGGTAAGCCAAATATCGATTTAAAGTTTTCTTCAATTCAAAGCTCACATCGACCTTAAAAGGATATGCTATAAGAGACTTTTCACATTATCAGGATTCCTGTGGACACTTTATGAACATGAACATGTTGCGCTCCCAGTGAATACACCTACAACATTTTCAGTGACATTCAGTTTCCCAAATTGGGATAGAGTGCTAGAAGATAATACCCCCTCTTCCCAAATAACAGCATATACTTGAAGTTTTTTGGTGTGATATATATTATTGAATTTATCGACACTATTGTGTTATATGAATATAGTGTCGATCATATCTACCACAATATATGTGACTGTAATGTTGTATATTATTGCTACATTGTTCTTATAAATTTTATTACTTGTATTTTATAGGGATTTAATAAATATTTTCTGCACATGTCAATCTGGTTGCCAAGTGTATGAGTGCTCGCTCATTATTCTATTACTAAATTTGCCTTTTAAGAGAGGGTGGGGTGATTCCCTCTATTTGAGCTTGCAGCACCATACCTTAACTACTTGCTAGTGAGCCACCACAACCTACCACAATTTTTTTAGGAAATGCAAGAAGTAGGTACATCAATTTTGAATGCCCTGTCCCATTCACCCAGGTCATGTATATCAGAAGAATATTTACATTTAATATACAGTACAGACCAAAAGTTTGGACACACCTTCTCATTCAAAGAGTTTTTTTTATTTTCATGACTATGAAAATTGTAGATTCACACTGAAGGCATCAAAACTATGAATTAACACATGTGGAATTATATACATAACAAACAAGTGGGAAACAACTGAAAATATGTCATATTCTATGTTCTTCAAAGTAGCCACCTTTTGCTTTGATTACTGCTTGGCACACTCTTGGCATTCTCTTGATGAGCTTCAAGAGGTAGTCCCCTGAAATGGTTTTCACTTCACAGGTGTGCCCTGTCAGGTTTAATAAGTGGGATTTCTTGCCTTATAAATGGGGTTGGGACCATCAGTTGCGTTGAGGAGAAGTCAGGTGGATACACAGCTGATAGTCCTACTGAATAGACTGTTAGAATTGGTATTATGGCAAGAAAAAAGCAGCTAAGTAAAGAAAAACGAGTGGCCATCATTACTTTAAGAAATGAAGGTCAGTCAGTCAGCCAAAAAATTGGGGAAAACTTTGAAAGTAAGGGCTATTTGACCATGAAGGAGAGTGATGGGGTGCTGCGCCAGATGACCTGGCCTCCACAGTCACCGGACCTGAACCCAATCGAGATGGTTTGGGTGAGCTGGACCGCAGAGTGAAGGCAAAAGGGCAAACAAGTGCTAAGCATCTCTGGGAACTCCTTCAAGACTGTTGGAAGACCATTTCAGGGGACTACCTCTTGAAGCTCATCAAGAGAATGCCAAGAGTGTGCAAAGCAGTAATCAAAGCAAAAGGTGGCTACTTTGAAGAACCTAGAATATGACATATTTTCAGTTGTTTCACACTTGTTTGTTATGTATATAATTCCACATGTGTTAATTCATAGTTTTGATGCCTTCATAGTCATGAAAATAAAGAAAACTCTTTGAATGAGAAGGTGTGTCCAAACTTTTGGTCTGTACTGTACTTCGGGATGGTTTATTTTCCCCACTCCCACTCCCAAATTAACTCACCTCAACCTCTTGTTCGCACAGCTGGCATCGTCTTCTTTCTTCTTCTTTCAGAACCTGCAAAAGGACCGTTGATGACGTAATCGCGCTCACCACGTGTCAGGCTGGGCACATTTGGACTGGACCACATGTGCCTCACATTAATAGTAAGTGACCCCCAAAGTAGTGTACCATCTCACATAATGGGCAACATGTGGTTAATGTTGGGGTTGAGTTTGTAAAACATAGAATAAATGCTCCAGAATTATTTGCCTAAAGAGGAGTTGGGCAGGAGAGGTGAAGGCTCCTCATTAGCATTGTTACATTACAAATTCAATATCGAACTCTGACAATCTGATATCTGGTGCAGATTTTTCTGTTTAATTCAATAAATGTTTTACATTTAAATAATCAAAAGGCTTTTTTGTGTTTTATTTTATTTTTGCGTGGTATCGAAAGGTATCAAGTATCGCAATACTTTTTTATGGTATCGAAACCGAATCAAAATATTGGTACCGAAACAACCCTAGTTGCCAGAGAAGATTTTTACATGGTTCCCTTAGTGTCTGCCAGACAGCCTATAGCTCCAGGAAATTTGAGGATCTGGCCCTCATGTCTTGAGACCAAATGCCCTGAAAATACTGTCTTCCTACCTTTGCCCCCCAACCTGTACTGCTTGCATCTGTGTGAACCTGTACTACTGGATACTTTTGCCAACGAATTCCCTGAGCCAGGTTATGAGTCCTTCCCCACCAATTTAAGGAAAGTTGACTTGAGTTGGGATATAAATTCTCCTGTCTAGGAAATAATACACCAGTTCTAAGAATCCAAGACTGAATTCTTCTGGTGTGGCTCTGACACCAAGCCACTGAAAAAATGCCTCTTATGGAGCAATGACTTTGAGACTGGAATTGTAATGTTTTTTCCCTTTTGAGCCTCTATTTTTTCCTCGAGGTCTGCGATTCTGAATCTAGAATAATTCCTAAACATTTCCTCCTTGTTGCAGGTAGAAGACAGGATTTCTTTAAGTTGATCATCCAGCCTAGGTCTGATAAAGTTTTTAAAAGGTAATTTGTATCTGAGACTGCTTGTGATTCTGTTTTCTGCGATGATTAAAATATCGTCCAAATACGGGATTAACGGGATTAACACCATACCTGTCTTCCTTAGGAATGCCACCATTTCCACTACAAGCTTTGTAAAGACCCTTGGGGCTGATGATATTCCGAAGGGCAGGGCGACAATTTGGAAGTGACATACTTCCGAACTTGTGTTCTTTACTGCAAATCTCAGGAATTTTTGTGAGTTCGGGATGTGGTAATATGCGTCCTTCAGATCCACCTAGACCATTAAAGCTCCTTTCCCTTTCAAAGGTACGGTGGATGAAATGGACTCAATTTTGAATTTCCTGTAAAAAAGCACCTTTAAGTCTTCTAGATTTATGATAGTCCGAAAGGAGCCATCTGTTTTTTTGTTTTGTTTTTATAACCAGAAATAGCCTGGAATAGAAACTCCTTCCCCTTTTTTTGTTCCGGAAACGGGACTATCTGCCAAATCTGTAACTGACTTCCTGAATCTGGAAACGTTATCTGAAATTTTATTGGAGGGGCTGAGGAGAATTCTATTTTGTAACCTTGTTGAATAATATTTAGGACCCATGGATTTGTAGTTATAGATTCCCCAGGGACAGAAAATTCCTCAGCTCCCCTCCCACTCTGGCATCATTGATTATCTGGCTGCTTGTTTTGGGGGTTGAGAAGAAATCCTCCATTTCTCCCCCCCTTCTGAAAGCTCCATCTCCCCAATTTACCTGTTCTCTCTATAAGGCCTATTTTGGGAATTAAAAGGACAAAAGGAACGCTTTTTGTAATCTTTGTCTTCAGGAAACCCTTTCTTTTTATACAATAGCTTTATCCAGAATTTTATCAAGTACTGGGCCAAACACGTATTCTCCAGAAAAGAGAATAGAACAAAGTTTTGCCTTAGACATCTTATCACCGACCAGGATTTCATCCATAGGGCCCTTCTTGCTGAATTAAAAAAAGCTGCAAATTTTGCAGCAAATCTCACTGATTCTGCAGAGACGTCCGCTGAAAAGGTTGTCTATTTCAATAATGGAATGCACCCTAAAATCTTATCTCTAGGGGTTTTATTTATTAAATGACTTTCAAGCTCGTTAAGCCAGAGATACACAGATCTGGGCACGGAAGTAGCAGTAATATTTGTTTTTTATTCCAAACATAGTGGTCTCCCAGGACTTTCTTAAGAGAGAATCTGCTTTCCTTTCCATGGGATGCCACAGCTCTGATGCATCCTCAAATGGTAAGGTGGTGTTTTTTACCACCTTAGCCACTTGAACATAAATTTTAGGTACTTCATCAAATAAATTAGTATCAGAAGAATCAAACAGAAGCCAATTCCTAAACGACTTGGAGACACCCAGTTTTTTTTCTTCAGGATTTAACCACTCTTCTAAGATCATGTCTTTAATATTTTCACTAACAGGGAATACTATAGCTTTTCTAGCAGGTAAATACCCAAACATTTCATCTTGTACTGAGTGTGGTTTTTGAACATCCTCAGTCCCCATAGTGGATCTTACTGCTTTAATTAAGTCGTCTATTTCCTTCATAGAGAAATATTTTTTATCTTCAATTATTTCTTCATCAGAAAATTCATCCATAGCTAAATTTCTGGATGAGGAGGAATCCTCTTCAAATTCAACCAGATCAGAGGAAGAAGAAGCAGAAAGCCTGGGACGTTTTGGAGGAACGGGGTTTGAAACTGGGTCTTTCAGAGCGGCAAGTGAAGATTTTAATTCTTCTTGAATTAAAGACCTCAAATCATCAATATATATGGTTGCTTCTTTTTAATCACATTAGAAATGCAGGCTTTGCACAGTTTCTTCTTATAAGAGTCAGGTAACCTTTTTGAACAAGTGGCACATTTCAGGGATTTTGCTTTAACATCTCAGAGACATCCATTCTGGCAGGAGTTTCCATGGAGGGTGTACCAGCCCCGGACATCCCCAAGATGAAGAAGAAGCAGACCTCAGATCAGCCCATATCAAGGCTGGATCCACTTTATATATATATATATATACACATACCCGACAGCCCGCTGAAGGCATCTGACATCACTTCCTGAGTGCTGCCCCGTACTTCAGGGTTTCCATGCGGGGCTCAAACTCCTGCCTCCATGGTTACATTAGACACTAAAACGTAACATGTCACCACCCATAAGACCATTATGTTTCCCTCCTAAGGGAAAGAAGGCTGGCGCAAAATCTTGTGGCGGCACGCAGGCGCCTAATTAACAGGTACAAGCGGTGCATTAATACCTTGCCCAGCGTTGTTGGAACCGTGGGAGTGCAGAGGACATACTCCTGGTAACAACCCCATGACGGGGAATAGTGCAAGGAAGGCAAGGAGGCCCCGATGACACCACCTAGGGGAAGAAAATAACAAAACATCTGTAATTTTCACCACACTGAATCAGGGAGGACTCTCTCTGACCTGACCCCTGTAGGGACAGGAAGCACTGAGTGGAGAGGGTCAATCTTTATGTTCGCATCATGGTGGATTAAATGGAAAATAACATTATAGGAATTGCCGTGTCCAAAAACACACATACTATTAAAATAAAACAATATTTATCCCATACGGAGATTGGTGTAATAGGAAAAAAAAAAAAAATGGCCAATTTGCCATTTTTGTTACTTTACTTCCCAGAAAAAAAATTAAAGGGTTACTGTCATATTATTTTTTTTATGTAATTGGATTGGTCTGACTAAGTTTACCTTCGTTCCCTAGTTAATACTTTTGTATGTTCTTTCCTCCCGCAGGCATTTCAATGGTGCGGCTAAAACAGCGTTGCTAGGTGTCCTCCGTCTTCTATCTTCTACAGTGGATATAAAAAGTCTACACACCCTTGTTAAAATGTCAGGTTTCTGTGATGTAAAAAAAATGAGACGAAGATAAATCATTTCAGAACTTCCACCTTTAATGTGACCTATATGTAACACATGGAAAAACTAACTTTAAGGTGGAGGGAAGAAAACAAAAAAAAACTAAAATAATGTGGTTGCATAAGTGTGCACACCCTCTTATAACTGGGGATGTAGCTGTGTTCAGAATTAAGCAATCACATTCAAAATCATGTTAAATAGGAGTCAGCATACACCTGCCATCATTTAAAGTGCCTCTGATTAAACCCAAATAAAGTTCAGCTGCTCTAGTTGGTCTTTCCTGAAATTTTCTTAGTCGCATCCCACAGCAAAAGCCATGGTCTACAGAGAGCTTCCAAAACATCAGAGGGATCTCATTGCTAAAAGGTATAAGTCAAGAGAAAGGTACAAAATAATTTATAATTTAATAAAAAGTGATCAAAAAGTCACACACACTTCAAAAAGGTATCACTGAAAAGTCCAGATCGTCCCACAAAAAATGAGCCCTCACACAGCTCCATACACATAACTACAAAAGTTATAGGGGTCAGAATATGACGATAAAAGCAAAAAACTATACAGGGTGGGCCATTTATATGGATACACCTTAATAAAATGGGAATGGTTGGTGATATTAACTTCCTGTTTGTGGCACATTAGTATATGTGAGGGGGGAAACTTTTCAAGATGGGTGGTGACCATGGCGGCCATTTTGAAGTTGGCCATTTTGAAGTTGGCCATTTTGAATCCAACCTTTTGTTTTTTTCAATAGGAAGAGGGTCATGTGACATCAAACTTATTGGGAATTTCACAAGAAAAACAATGGTGTGCTTGGTTTTAACGTAACTTTATTCTTTCATGAGTTATTTACAAGTTTCTGACCACTTATAAAATGTGTTCAATGTGCTGCCCATTGTGTTGGATTGTCAATGCAACCCTCTTCTCCCACTCTTCACACACTGATAGCAACACCGCAGGAGAAATGCTAGCACAGGCTTCCAGTATCCGTAGTTTCAGGTGCTGCACATCTCGTATCTTCACAGCATAGACAATTGCCTTAAGATGACCCCAAAGATAAAAGTCTAAGGGGGTCAGATCGGGAGACCTTGGGGGCCACTCAACTGGCCCACGACGACCAATCCACTTTCCAGGAAACTGTTCATCTAGGAATGCTCGGACCTGACACCCATAATGTGGTGGTGCACCATCTTGCTGGAAAAACTCAGGGAACGTGCCAGCTTCAGTGCATAAAGAGGGAAACATATCATCATGTAGCAATTTCACATATCCAGTGGCCTTGAGGTTTCCATTGATGAAGAATGGCCCCACTATCTTTGTACCCCATATACCACACCATACCATCAATTTTTTTGTTCCAACAGTCTTGGAGGGATCTATCCAATGTGGGTTAGTGTCAGACCAATAGCGGTGGTTTTGTTTGTTAACTTCACCATTCACATAAAAGTTTGCCTCATCACTGAACAAAATCTTCTGCGTAAACTGAGGGTCCTGTTCCAATTTTAGTTTTGCCCATTCTGCAAATTCAGTGCGCCGATCTGGGTCATCCTCGTTGAGATGCTGCAGTAGCTGGAATTTGTAAGGGTGCCATTTGTGAGTAGCTAATATCCGCCTGTCACGACCATGGTTATGCTCGTGACTCCTGATCCGCATGCAGTTGCCTGCGGTTTGTTCTTTGTCAATCACATTGTGAGGGCGGCTGGATTGTTGCCTCACATGTGGTTGCCGCTGGCAACATGTTTATACTTGGCAGTATAGCAGCCTGAGCTGTTGCTAGGCAGCTTGCTGCAATCTGCATGCGGTTGCACTTGGCAACCTGTCTTTGTAGGTGTGCCTTTTTATATATTTGGTGTGCACGAAGTTTGGGTGTGTGCACTGTGATAGTTTCCCTTCACTTGTGGCTGCCCGAGGCAACGTGTTGTATTCTGTACATGTGGTGGCAGTGTCTCGGCCTTCTGGCTGACTCCCAGGACATGGTTGCCACGCATGTCGTTGCCTGCGGTAACAGCTGCAGTGGAATTAGGGTTTGTACACTTCCCCTGTATGTGGATGTTCTCCCTTCCCTGGTGTGAGAAGAGTTAATTCCCTTCTGTGTGTGTGAACACTGGGTGTGTCTGTGTGGGTGTGGCCACTTTGGGCTATATAGCCTCAGTTGAGACCTGATGTCTGAGGGGTACTCCAGCCTTGTCTGTAAGCTGGAGCCACCCTCCTGGTCCCTTATACTATCTGCCAGTGAGGGCCACCCTTGTGGTCATACTGTCACGAGATGTTAGTCGCTGCTCGGCCAGGACAACAGAATAAGGTAGCAGGTCACCTCCTAACGCATCCCTAATCTGACCCTGACCCCTAGCTGCATGAGCCGACCTTGAAGGTAGGAGGGCTCATGCTCAGGAACCTCGGATCCCTACTCACCCTACGCCGATCCCTGAACTAGGAGCTGGGTAGACCACCTGTTCCTCCTGGATGCGGATAAACAGGAGTCTAAACTGGCCGAGCTGCAAGGGGATATAAACATAAACAGACTATGGATATGGCAGGAGAGTGAAAAACTTCCACCCCTACCTGCCACAGACACACTGACTGGATCCCTGGACACAAGTGCTGAAGTCCACACACAGACATAAAAGGACACAGCACACATAAACACACAGGAAGCCAGAACCATAGCTGCAATAATATCAGACACCACATAAACATAAACTTAACATCACATAACAACATTTATGACCACAAGGGTGGCCCTCACTGGTAGATGGTATAAGGGACCAGGAGGGTGCCTCCAGCTTACAAACAAGGCTGGAGTACCCCTCAGACATCAGGTCTCAACTGAGGCTATATAGCCCAAAGTGGCCACACCCACACAGACACACCCAGTGTTCACACACACAGAAAGGAATTAACCCTTCTCACACCAGGGAAGGGAGAACAGCCACATACAGGGGAAGTGTACAAACCCTAATTCCACTGCAGCTGTTACCGCAGGCAACGACATGCGTGGCAACCGTGTCCTGGGAGTCAGCCAGAAGGCCGAGACACTGCCACCACATGTACAGAATACAACACGTTGCCTCGGGCAGCCATAAGTGAAGGGAAACTATCACAGTGCACACACCCAAACTTCGTGCACACCAAATATATAAAAAGGCACACCTACAAAGACAGGTTGCCAAGTGCAACAGCATGCAGATTGCAGCAAGCTGCCTAGCAACAGCTCAGGCTGCTATACTGCCAAGTATAAACATGTTGCCAGCGGCAACCACATGTGAGGCAACAATCCAGCCGCCCTTGACAAAAACCAAACCGCAGGCAACTGCATGCGGATCAGGAGTCACGACCCTAACCATGGTCGTGACACCGCCGAAAGGATGTTCGACTAATGCCACTCTCCAGTGACATGCGGCGAGTGCTACGCTGTGGGCTCTTGCTGAATGAAGCTAGGACAGCTCCTGATGTTTCTTCATTAGAGACAGATTTCATGCGTCCACATTTTGGTAAATCCAACACTGAACCAGTTTCACGAAACTTAGCTTCTGGGGTGTATTTTTACATATACCCTTGCTGGGTGAGAGAAATATCTCTCTAAAAGTCAACTTTTCCCATTTTCAAATTTCTCTCACCCAGCATGGGTATATGTAAAAATACACCCCAATACACATTGCCCAACTTCTACTGAGTACGGCGATACCACATGTGTGACACTTTTTTGCAGCCTAGGTGCGCAAAGGGGCCCAAATTCCTTTTAGGAGGGCATTTTTAGACATTTGGATTCCAGACTTCTTCTCACGCTTTAGGGCCCCTAAAATGCCAGGGCAGTATAAATACCCCACAAGTGACCCCATTTTAGAAAGAAGACACCCCAAGGTATTCCGTGAGGGGCATGGCGAGTTCATAGAAGTTGTTTTTTTTTTGGCACAAGTTAGCGGAAATAGATTTTATTTTATTTTTTCTCACAAAGTCTCCCTTTCCGCTAACTTGTGACAAAAAGTTCAATCTTTCATGGACTCAATATGCCCCTCAGCGAATACCTTGGGGTGTCTTCTTATCGAAATGGGGTCACATGTGGGGTGTTTGTACTGCCCTGGCATTTTAGGGGCCCTAAAGCGTGAGAAGAAGTCTGGAATATAAATGTCAAAAAAAAATTACGCATTTGGATTCCGTGAGGGGTATGGTGAGTTCATGTGAGATTTTATTTTTTGTCACAAGTTAGTGGAATATAAGACTTTGTAAGAAAAAAACAAAAATACAAAAAAAAAAAACAATTTCCGCTAACTTGTGTAAAAAAATAAAATAAATCTTCTATGAACTCGCCAAGCCCCTCAAAAGTGATCTTTTTATAGCGCCGCAGCGATTTTACTGTGTTTTTGCAGTGATCAGAAAAAAAAAAATATTCTGTCACTGCGGTGGGGCGGACTGAACACAAGTGTGCGCACAAGATCAGGCCTGATCGGGCGAACACTGCGTTTTTTGTAGAGCCTATAGAACATGTCCTTTTCTTGTCCGCAATTGCGGACAAGAAAAGGCATTTTCTATATAGTTCTGGCAATGTGCGGATCCGCAAAATACGGAAAGCACATTGCCGGTGTCCGTGTTTTGCGGATCCGTGGTGTCCATGTTTTGCGGATCCGCAAAACACATACGGATGTCTGAATGGAGCCTTACAGGGGGGTGATCAATGACAGGGGGGTGATCAGGGAGTCTATATGGGGTGATCTCCCCCCTGTCATTGATCACCCCCCTGTAAGGCTCCATTCAGACATCGTATGTGTTTTGCGGATCCGTAAAACACATACGGACGTCTGAATGGAGCCTTACAGGGGGGTGATCAATGACAGGGGGGTGATCAGGGAGTCTATATGGGGTGATCTCCCCCCTGTCATTGATCACCCTCCTGTAAGGCTCCATTCAGACGTCCGTATGTGTTTTTCGGATCCGCGGATCCGTGGATCCGCAAAACACATACGGACGTCTGAATGGAGCCTTACAAGGGGGTGATCAATGACAGGGGGTGATCAGGGAGTCTATATGGGGTGATCAGGGGTTAATAAGGGGTTAATAAGTGGTTAATAAGTGACAGGAGGGGTGTAGTGTAGTGGTGTTTGGTGCTACTTTACAGAGCTGCCTGTGTCCTCTGGTGGTCGATCCAAGCAAAAGGGACCACCAGAGGACCAGGTAGCAGGTATATTAGACGCTGTTATCAAAACAGCATCTAATATGCCTTTTTGGGGTTAAAAAAATCGCATCTACAGCCTGCCAGCGAATGATCGCCGCTGGCAGGCTGCAGATCCACATTTTACCTCCGGTTCCTGTGAACGCGCGCTCCTGTGTGCGCGCGTTCACAGGAAATTTCGCCTCTCGCGAGATGACGAGCTGGCGCGTCCAGGAGGAATAACAGGGCCGCCGCCAGGACGCAATCCTGCGTACGGCGGTCCTGGGGTGGTTAATGACCAGGAGATCTAGATCTTTTTTATTGTAACCTCCAAGAGCTATAACTTTTTTATTTTTCCCTCAACGTAGTTATATGAGGGCTTACTTTTTGCAAACAAATTGCAGTTTTTAATGTGGTACACATAACTTACTGATTAACTTTGATTAACTTTTTCTGGGAGGGAGATGGGAAAAAACAGCCACTGACTGTTATAAATTTATCATAATTTTTTGGCATAAATAACACAATAACTATATTCTCTGGGTCAGTACGATTACTACGATATAGAAATTGGAGATTATCCAGCTCACCCGTATGAATCCTGTAAATCGGTGCACGGAACAGACCCAAGCCAGTCCAGACATCATATGTACACTGCTCAAAAAAATAAAGGGAACACTTAAACAACACAATGTAACTCCAAGTCAATCACACTTCTGTGAAATCAAACTGTCCACTTAGGAAGCAACACTGAGTGACAATCAATTTCACATGCTGTTGTGCAAATGGGATAGACAACAGGTGGAAATTATAGGCAATTAGCAAGACACCCCCAATAAAGGAGTGGTTCTGCAGGTGGTGACCTGACCACTTCTCAGTTCCTATGCTTCCTGGCTGATGTTTTGGTCACTTTTGAATGCTGCCGGTGCTTTCACTCTAGTGGTAGCATGAGACGGAGTCTACAACCCACACAAGTGGCTCAGGTAGTGCAGCTTATCAAGGATGGCACATCAATGCGAGCTGTGGCAAGAAGGTTTGCTGTGTCTGTCAGCGTAGTGTCCAGAGCATGAAGGCGCTACCAGGAGACAGGCCAGTACATCAGGAGACGTGGAGGAGGCCGTAGGAGGGCAACAACCCAGCAGCAGGACCGCTACCTCTGCCTTTGTGCAAGGAGGAACAGGAGGAGCACTGCCAGAGCCCTACAAAATGACCTCCAGCAGGCCACAAATGTGCATGTGTCTGCTCAAACGGTCAGAAACAGACTCCATGAGGGTGATATGAGGGCCCGACGTCCACAGGTGGGGGTTGTGCTTACAGCCCAACACCGTGCAGGACGTTTGGCATTTGCCAGAAAACACCAAGATTGGCAAATTCGCCACCAGCGCCTTGTGCTCTTCACAGATGAAAGCAGGTTCACACTGAGTACATGTGACAGACGTGACAGAGTCTGGAGACGCCGTGGAGAACGTTCTCCTGCCTGCAACATCCTCTAGCATGACCGGTTTGGCATTAGGTCAGTAATGGTGTGGGGTGGCATTTCTTTGGAGGGCTGCACAGCCCTCCATGTGCTCGCCAGAGGTAGCCTGACTGCCATTAGGTACCGAGATGAGATCCTCAGACCCCTTGTGAGATCATATGCTGGTGCGGTTGGCCCTGGGTTCCTCCTAATGCAAGACAATGCTAGACCTCATGTGGCTGGAGTGTGTCAGCAGTTCCTGGAAGACGAAGGCATTGATGCTATGGACTGGTCCGCCCGTTCCCCAGACCTGAATCCAATTGAGCACATCTGGGACATCACGTCTCGCTCTATCCACCAACGTCACGTTGCACCACAGACTGTCCAGGAGTTGGCAGATGCTTTAGTCCAGGTCTGGGAGGAGATCCCTCAGGAGACCGTCTGCCACCTCATCAGGAGCATGCACAGGCGTTGTAGGGAGGTCATACAGGCACGTGGAGGCCACACACACTACTGAGCCTCATTTTGACTTGTTTTAAGGACATTACATCAAAGTTGGATCAGCCTGTAGTGTGTTTTTCCACTTTAATTTTGAGGGTGACTCCAAATCCAGACCTCCATGGGTTAAAAAATTTGATTTCTATATTTTTTTTTGTGTGATTTTGTTGTCAGCACTTTCAACTATGTAAAGAACAAAGTATTTCAGAAGAATATTTAATTCATTCAGATCTAGGATGTGTTATTTTTGTGTTCCCTTTATTTTTTTGAGCAGTGTATTTCTGGAGTGTAATAATATTACAGGATATAGCTAGTAGAGAGGGGTCGTTGATCCAGGGAGATATTCTGATTGCAGTCGAGAAGGAATTATTTATTCCCCTAAAGTGAGGAAAATTGGCTTCTACCTCACAGGTTTTTTTTGCCTTCCTCTGGATCAACTTGCAGGATGACAGGCCGAACTGGATGGACAAATATCTTTTTTCGGCCTTATGCACTATGTTATGTACTATGTTACTACACTGCTCAAAAAAATAAAGGGAACACTTAAACAACACAATGTAACTCTAAGTCAATCACACTTCTGTGAAATCAAACTGTCCACTTAGGAAGTAACACTGAGTGACAATCAATTTCACATGCTGTTGTGCAAATGGGATAGACAACAGGTGGAAATTATAGGCAATTAGCAAGACACCCCCAATAAAGGAGTGGTTCTGCAGGTGGTGATCACAGACCACTTCTCAGTTCCTATGCTTCCTGGCTGATGTTTTGGTCACTTTTGAATGCTGGCGGTGCTTTCACTCTAGTGGTAGCATGAGACGGAGTCTACAACCCACACAAGTGGCTCAGGTAGTGCAGCTTATCCAGGATGGCACATCAATGCAAGCTGTGGCAAGAAGTTTGGTGTGTCTGTCAGCGTAGTGTCCAGAGCATGGAGGCGCTACCAGGAGACAGGCCAGTACATCAGGAGGCGTGGAGGAGGCCGTAGGAACGCAACAACCCAGCAGCAGGACCGCTACCTGAGCCTTTGTGCAAGGAGGAACAGGAGGAGCACTGCCAGAGCCCTGCAAAATGACCTTTAGCAGGCCACAAATGTGCATGTGTCTGCTCAAACGGTCAGAAACAGACTCCATGAGGGTGATATGAGGGCCCGACGTCCACAGGTGGGGGTTGTGCTTACAGCCCAACACCGTGCAGGACGTTTGGCATTTGCCAGAGAACACCAAGATTGGCAAATTCGCCACTGGCGCCCTGTGCTCTTCACAGATGAAAGCAGGTTCACACTGAGCACATGTGACAGAGTCTTGAGACGCCGTGGAGAATGTTCTGCTGCCTGCAACATCCTCCAGCATGACCGGTTTGGCATTGGGTCAGTAATGGTGTGGGGTGGCATTTCTTTGGAGGGCCGCACAGCCCTCCATGTGCTCGCCAGAGGTAGCCTGACTGCCATTAGTACCGAGATGAGATCCTCAGACCCCTTGTGAGATCATATGCTGGTGCGGTTGGCCCTGGGTTCCTCCTAATGCAAGACAATGCTAGACCTCATGTGGCTGGAGTGTGTCAGCAGTTCCTGCAAGACGAAGGCATTGATGCTATGGACTGGCCCGCCTGTTCCACAGACCTGAATCCAATTGAGCACATCTGGGACATCATGTCTCGCTCTATCCACCAACGTCACGTTGCACCACAGACTGTCCAGGAGTTGGCAGAAGCTTTAGTCCAGGTCTGGGAGGAGATCCCTCAGGAGACCGTCCGCCACCTCATCAGGAGCATGCACAGGCGTTGTAGGGAGGTCATACAGGCACGTGGAGGCCACACACACTACTGAGCCTCATTTTGACTTGTTTTAAGGACATTACATCAAAGTTGGATCAGCCTGTAGTGTGTTTTTCCACTTTAATTTTGAGTGTGACTCCAAATCCAGACCTCCATGGGTTGAAAAATTTGATTTCCATTTTTTTATTTTTGTGTGATTTTGTTGTCAGCACATTCAACTATGTAAAGAACAAAGTATTTCAGAAGAATATTTAATTAACTCAGATCTAGGATGTGTTATTTTTGTGTTCCCTTTATTTTTTTGAGCAGTGTAGATGATGGGATAGATCTCTGCACTGACCCCTGATATATTTATAAATAGTAATTAGATCTCCCCTCAGTCGTCTTTTTTCTAACGTGAATAACCCTAATTTTGATAATCTTTCAGGGTACCGTAGTTGCCCCATTCCAGTTATTACTTTAGTTGCCCTCCTCTGGACCCTCTCCAGCTCTGCTATGTCTGCCTTGTTCACTGGAGCCCAGAACTGTACACAGTACTCCATGTGTGGTCTGACTAATGATTTGTAAAGCAGTAGGAATATGTTCTTATCACGGGCATCTATGCCCTTTTTGATGCAACCCATTATCTTATTGGCCTTGGCAGCAGCTACCTGACACTGTTTTTTGCAGCTTAGTTTGCTGTTTATTAAAATTCCTAGATCCTTTTCCATGTCAGTGTTACCGAGTGTTTTACCATTTAGTATGTACGGGTGACTTGCATTATTCCTTCCCATGTGCATAACTTTACATTGGTCAGTGTTAAACCTCATCTGCCACTTATCTGCCCAAGCCTGCAATCTATCCAGATCCCTCTGTAGTAGTATACTGTCCTCTTCAGTGTTAATTACTTTACACAGTTTAGTGTCATCTGCGAAAATTGATATTTTACTATGCAAGCCTTCTACAAGATCATTAATAAATATATTGAAGAGAATAGGGTCCAATACTGACCCCTGAGGTACTCCACTAGTGACAGTGACCCAATCTGAGTATGTACCGTTAATAACCACCCTCTGTTTTCTATCATTGAGCCAGTTACTTACCCACTTACAGACGTTTTCTCCCAGTCCGAGCATTCTCATTTTATATACTAACCTTTTATGTGGTACAGTGTCAAATGCTTTGGAGAAGTCCAGATACACGACATTCATTGATTCGCCGCTGTCAAGTCTAGAACTTACCTCCTTATAGAAACTGATTAAATTAGTTTGACATGACCGATCCCTCACGAAGCCATGCTGATATGGCGTTATTTGCTTATTTCCGTTAAGATGCTCTAACATAGCATCTCTCAGAAAACCTTCAAACAGTTTACCCACAACAGATGTTAAACTTACCGGCCTATAGTTTCCAAGCTCTGTTTTTGGACCCTTTTTGAATATTGGCACCACATTTGCCATGCACCAATCCTGTGGGACATTCCCTGTCAGTATAGAATCTGCAAATATCAGAAATAAGGGTCTGGCTATGACATTACTTAATTCCCTTAGGATACGGGGGTGTATGCCATCCGGTCCTGGCGATTTGTCTATTTTAATCTTTTTAAGTCGCTGTTGTACTTCTTCCTGGGTCAGACAGGACACTTTTAATGGGGAATTTTTATCCGCATATGAAATCTCTCATAATTGCATCATGTGATAATATAATTCGCAGATGCCATAACAGATCGCATTATGAGAGTATAATTCTAGGGGCTGTCCTGTGCAGGCATATCTCTGTTCAGTTTTGTGCTCCAATACAATACCATTCCCATGTAAATTCATGATAAATCGCATGGTGGGAACATGGTTTAGAGAAATGCGTTCACGCAGATATAGCCCTTATTTATTTCTCCATGGTGCTGCGATGTGGTACATACTCGGTCGCATAGATCCATAATCATGCAATAAAAAAAAATATATATATGTATAAAAACAATGTAAAAGCAATACAGAAAAAAGGATCTTGATTGTTATTAATGTATAAATAAATTCAATATAAATACATCAATTATTTTTTCATGTTCAGACCCCGTGGATATCTGGTATTTAGTTTCCAGATTCAGAAGGCTTCACGTGAAAGGATTTTCTGTTTAATATCTCCTCCCCTTCTTGGAACTGTAACCCTTTCAAAAGCAAATGTACAGAAACTACGATAGTAATTTTTTGTCACCTCATCACGAACAGAAAAAACTAGATTTTTGTAAAACTTACCAGTAAAATCTCTTTCTCGCTCTTCATTGGGGGACACAGAGACCGTGAGTATAGCTATGCCCTCAAGGAGGTGTTGACACTAGTAAAAGCTGTTAGCTCCTCCCCTGGCATCTATACCCCCTCCAGCCTGGAGAGAGAGCTTCAGTTTGTGAGAAGCAGTAGGAGAAGCAAGTAAACCAACGAAAAAATGTGGAACAGCAACAATGCCAACAACCGAACCGGGTTCTAACCAGCAACAGCCACAGCTGTGGCCGAACAACAATACTGGGTGGGTGCTGTGTCCCCCAATGAAGAGCGAGAAAGAGATTTTACTGGTAAGTTTTACAAAAATCTCGTTTTCTCGCCCATATTCATTGGGGGACAAAGAGACCGTGGTACATCCAAGAGCAGTCCACAGGGAGGGAAAACCACAGACCCATGGAGCAAGCGCCCCTGCAGGCCACTAAGAACTGCCGCCTGCAAGACCATGCGGCCCAAAGGCGGTACCCACCGATGCATAGGTATACACCTGGCAAAATTTAGTGAATGTGCGTAAGGAGGACAGTAGCCGCCCTGCACAACTGCGCGGCCGAACCTTGAATCCTCAGAGCCAAGAGCGCCCACCGCTCTGGTGGAATGAGCTGTGACACCGAAGGGCGGAACCCCGCCCCGGGTGCAGTATGCTTAAGCAAATGCAGATGTGCAATTGCCACCCTGGAGGCCGCCAATGCCTTGCGAGGACCCTCCGGAATGACAAAAAAAAAAGAGAGACCGCAGGCCAGAAGAGGCTGGCCCAAAAAATCGGCAGAGCCCTGACAACGTCCAAATGATCTACCTCCCTTTCCCTAGGGTGCGAAGGGAAGGGACACAGTGATGGAAGGACCATTTCTTAATCGAAATGGAAATCAGAGACCACCGTCTGGAGAAAGGAATGAATGGGCCGGGGAACCGCTTATCCCTGTTAGAACCAGGAGCTTCTCTGCAAGAGAGCGCCCCAACCCGGACACCCATCTGATGGATGTGATAGCCACAAGAAAAAAACACCTTCCAGGACAGGAATCGGAGTGACATCTCCCGCAAGAGTTTAAGGGGAGAATTCCGGAGCGCTGAAAGGACTAAAGTCAGATCCCAAGGCGGTAAAGGAGGACGGTATGGAGGAACCGTATGTGCCATTCCCTGAAGGGGGGTATTATGGGCCCCGGGTGAGTCAGAGGACGCTGGAAAGGATACACAGCGCCGAAACGACCCAGTAAGGAACTATTGGCCAACCAAAATTCCAGGACCGCAGGATCCACCCGAGCCGAAGAGGCTTGTGAGGAGACTAAGAAGCTGGCTGATAAACCACCGAGAAAGGAACGCCTGAATGAGACATGTCCAACCGCAAGCCAAGGAACCAACGCATTGGATAGGTAAAAGTAGAGACGATATGAGAATCACTGGCGGTGGAGTTACGTCAGCGACCGCGTATTGATGGTGTAGCAACACTGCACGACAGAAATTTCGACCAGACCAAGATGAGAGAAAAACTCCTGCGTCGAGGAGAATAGAAGGGGAGTTCCGTTCCAGGAACGAAAACTCCATCAACAGTCGTGACAGCACCCCCGCTCAGCCTGACGTGGGGAGTCTC
Organism: Bufo bufo; assembly: GCF_905171765.1. Lineage (NCBI taxonomy): Eukaryota > Metazoa > Chordata > Amphibia > Anura > Bufonidae > Bufo > Bufo bufo. The sequence continues at coordinate 378,559,896 of NC_053394.1, read as the reverse complement.
GTAGTCTAGCCACGGAATGTGCAGTGAAAATGCATGACTACATCGGACTGACATGGCAGTCACTAGTCAAGTCTTGAGAGGTAGTTGTAGATACGGGTAGTACACCCAGGACCAACGGGTAGGAATCACCTGTAGAAGGGGGGATATGGAAAACGTCACAGCCCAACAATTGGTCCGGAACAAGACTGAAAGAAAAAAAACACAGAACCAATACCCTGCATCAATGTAGATGAGGGGAAGTAGTAACTTAGGAGCTACCAAGGTTTGCGGAGTGGCCGTGAACCCTGAGCCAGAGAAGAAAAAACAGAAGGAAAAAAGTGGCAGGGCAAAGCCCATTCCCCATCTGAGACTGGTACTACACAGAAGAAGCCACCAGATGATAGTGGCAGTGCCATACTCCGCCTGAGGAGGCCATGCAGCGTACGCCACCGAATTTGGCGTTAGAAGAATCCGTCACCTGACGAAGGAGCCGTGCAGGGGGAGCCAGAGTATGTAATGGCTACTCCAGGACCCCCGTAACGTAGGAGCCGCAGGGTGTACGCACTACATATTGTTGAAGACGCATTGGAACAGTGGAGGACCATGGAGATAGGGGACGCTAGGACACATGAGTGACGCTGGGCAACCCCCTGAGGAGAGAGGTTGTCATATCCATGTTCCAAACCGGTGCCGAAGGAAAAGGACACAACGTGGAAACAGCCACAGTATCTACTGGCGGCACCGAAATACCATTAGAGGAGGAATACAGGGCACCAGCGTGTATCAATACTCGCTACGCTCCACTTGAAGAAGAAGCAAAGGCATCTATAGCCGTGGCGTAGTTGAAGTGCAACATCCAAGATGTGTATTCATTCCCCACGGTAGTGGATCAGTTGTGGAAGGGGCAATGTTGCAACTATCCCACCAATGAAAGGTGGCAATGCTTACGGCAAGCACTTCACTCAGTGGTAGTGTAATACTCCACCATGAAGGGTGACAAGGCAGTAATGCATCTAGCAGGAACTGAATCCAGGTAGAGAGAATACGCCTCTTACAGAAAGGGCAAGGCATAAGGAGAGTCCAGTATCAATACCCCACCTCCGTAAGGGGGTAAAACATACAGCAAACACTGAACCAGGGATAATGCCATAGCGCCACCTATGGAAGAAGGCTAATGTCTACCGTAAGTACTGCCACAGGGGGGAATCCAGTTCCGCCACCTACAAAAAGGGGGAACGCCTACTGCCGGCACTGAAACAGTTCTAGTGCGGTTAGACCCCAATAGAGGGAGGTAATATCCAAGGGAGTACTGCATCCAGTAGTAGTGCAAATACTCCGCCTAAGGAAGGGGGTAATGCATACGACAAGTACTGTTGTCTACCTCGGACGCCATCTTAGAAGATCGCACTGGATCACGGCAGAGACCGAAACACTGATCCCCCCCCTTCAGACCGAACCCCCCCAGGGAGGGAGGGAGGTGCGTCTGAGCGTGACCCTAGGGAGGAAGGGTGGGGGTGTGGAGGAGACCAAGGAGGAAATATATCCTGCTCTGGCTTGCTGTGTACAGTCTCACCTCTCAGAATCTTGCCCATGGCAGACGCAGGCTCGCCGGTGGGAGTTATAAACCAAACTAACCAGGGGTGGAATGGGAACTTCTAGAGGTTCACTCACCGGATTGCGCAGGCGGTGCTTATCAACCAAACTATTCCAGAGGGTGATTGGGATGCCCAGGGATCCACCATTGGAGTGCGCAAGCGGTGCTTATCAACCAAACGACCCCGGAGGGTGGTTGGGAAGATCCAGAGGTCCACCATTGGATTGTGCCGGTGGAGAATATCAACCTAACGACTCTGGGGGGTGATTGGGAAGGTCCGGATGTCCACCATTGGATTGCGCAGGCAGAGTTTAATCAACCAAACGACCCCGGAGGATGATTGGGAAGGTCCGGATGCACACAAGTGGATTGCGCTGGTGGTGCTTATCAACCAAACGACCCCGGAGGGTGATTGGGAAGGTCCAGATGTCCACCATTGGATTTGCGCAGGCAGCGTTACATCAACCAAACGACCCGGAGGGTGATTGGGAAGGTACGGATGTACACAATTGGATTGCGCAGGCAGTGCTTGGCAACCAAACGGCCCCAGAGGGTGAATGGAAAGATAGAGAGATCTACCATTGGATTGCGCAGGCATCGCTTTATTACCAAACCGACCCCAGAGGGTGAATGGAAAACTGAAGGGTCCTCCTTTGACCGTGATAGGATCCTGGCCAGTCTGACACAGACAGGGGGGTCCTGCAGTGATGAGGACTGAGGGGGGAGGACCCAAATGGACTTTATTTATTTATTTATTATTTTTTATTTAACCTCTTCAGGACATAGGGCGTACAGGTACGCCCTTATGTCCTGGTACTTAAGGACACAGGGCGTACCTGTAGGTACCGGAAGCCGGTGCCTGCTCAAATCATTGAGCAGGCACTTCGGCTAAATGCCCGGGGGGGTCCCGTGACCCCCCCATGTCAGCGATCGCCGCAAACCGCAGGTCAATTCAGACCTGCGGTTTGCGGCTTTTATCTATTGCAGGGGCGGCAGGTGCCATCGGGTCCCCATGCGGCTGTTGGGGGGACCCGATGGCATGGAAGGCAGCGCGATGTCTAAGGAAGGCATCGCGCTGCCTACCGGTGATGAGCCTGTGAGATCCAGCCCCCTGGATCTCACAGGCCCCGGAATCTGTATGAGTAATACACAGTATTACTCATACAGCCAATGCATTCCAATACAGAAGTATTGGAATGCATTGTAAAGGATTAGACCCCCAAAAGTTCAAGTCCCAAAGTGGGACAAAAAATTATGTGAAAAAAAAAGTTGAAAAAAAAAAAGTTGAAAAAAAAAGTTGAAAAAATAAAGTTTTTCCCCCAAAAAATTAAAAGTTTCAAGTAAAAATAAACAAAAACGTCATTTTCCCCAAATAAAGTAAAAAAAAATTGGTAAAAGATAGGGGGGGGGAAAAAAGTATACATATTAGGTATCGCCGCATTCGTATCGACCGATTCTATAAACATATCACATGACCTATCCCCTCAGATGAACACCATAAAAAATACAAAATAAAAACTGTGCTAAAGAAACCATTTTTTTGTCAACTTACATCACAAAAAAGGACAAGAGCAAGCGATCAAAAAGGCGTTTGCCCACCAAAATAGTACCAATCTAACCGTCACCTCCTCCCGCAAAAAATGAGCCCCTACCTGAGACAATCGCCCAAAAAATAAAAAAAACTATGGCTCAGAATATGGAGACACTAAAACATAATTTTTTTTGTTTTAAAAAAGCTGTTATTGTGTAAAACTTACATACATAAAAAAAAGTATACATATTAGGTATCGAACGCGTCCATATCGACCGGCTCTATAAAAATATCACATGACCTAACCCCTCAGATGAACACCGTAAAAAATAAAAACTGTGCTAAATAAACCATTTTTTGTCACCTTACATCACAAAAAATTTAATAGCAAGCGATCAAAAAGTCATATGCACCCCAAAATAGTGGCAATCAAACAGTCATCTCATCCCGCAAAAAATTAGACCCTACCTAAGATAATCGCCCAAAAACTGAAAAAACTATGGCTCTCAGACTATGGAAACACTAAAACATGATTTTTTTTGCTTCAAAAATGAAATCATTGTGTAAAACTTACATAAATAAAAAAAAAAGTATACATATTAGGTATCGCCGCGTCCGTGACAACCTGGTCTATAAAAATACCACATGATCTAACCTGTCAGATGAATGTTGTAAATAACAAAAAATAAAAACGCTGCCAAAACAGCTATTTCTTGTTATCTTGCCTCACAAAAAGTGTAATATAGAGCAACCAAAAATCATTGTACCCTAAACTAGTACCAAAAAAACTTCCACCCTATCCCGTAGTTTCTAAAATGGGGTACATTTATGGAGTTTCTACTCTAGGGTTGCATCAGGGGGGGCTTCAAATGGGACATGGTGTCAAAAAACCCAGTCCAGCAAAATCTGCCTTCCAAAAACCGCCTGGCATTCCTTTCCTTCTGCGCCCTGCCGTGTGCCCGTACATTAGTTTACAACCACATATGGGGTGTTTCTGTAAACTACAGAATCAGGGCCATAAATATAGAGTTTGGTTTGGCTGTTAACCCTTGCTTTGTAACTGAAAAAAAATTATTAAAATGGAAAATCTGCCAAAAAAGTGAAATTTTGAAATTATATCTCTATTTTCCATTAATTCTTGTGGAACACCTAAAGGGTTAACAAAGTTTGTAAAATCAGTTTTGAATACCTTGAGGGTGTAGTTTCTAGAATGGGGTCATTTTTGGGTGGTTTCTATTATGTAAGCCTCGCAAAGTGACTTCAGACCTGAACTGGTCCCTTAAAATTGGGTTTTTGAAAATTTCTGAAAAATTTCAAGATTTGCTTCTAAACTTCTAAGTTTGTAACATCCCCAAAAAATAAAAATATTCCCAAAATGATCCAAACATGAAGTAGACATATGGGGAATGTAAAGTAATAACAATTTTTGGAGGTATTACTATGTATTATAGAAGTAGAGAAATTGAAACTTGGAAATTTGCAATTTTTTACAAATTTTTGCTAAATTTGGTATTTTTTTTATAAATAAAACTAAATTTTTTTTACTTCATTTTACCAGTGTCATAAAGTACAATATGTGACAAAAAAAACTATCTCAGAATGGCCTGGATAAGTCAAAGCGTTTTAAAGTTATCACCACTTAAAGTGACACTGGTCAGATTTGCAAAAAATGGCCTGGTCCTTAGGGTGAAATAAGGCTATGTCCTTAAGGAGTTAAAGCTGGGATGCCCACCTCAATTGCAAGAGGCAGAGGAGTTAAAATCCTCAACATTGAAGTCCCACAGAAAGAACCCATATAATCCTGTGCCAGCCTCAAGAGATGGCTGACCAGGAAGGGTTAATTGCCTAAAGGCCGATGCGGGGCTCTGTGGGCTACTGGGGGAGGGGAGGCAAGGTGGGAAAAATTCGCGCCAGACCACCCCCCTCCCCGGGGATGAAGTGCGGACCAGTAGGCCGCAAACCGGGGCCTAAAATTATGAGACACGGCCGACTGCACAGCTGGAACACCGAGGGCTGCGGAGCCAACACTGCAAGTGCGCTTACCAAACACAGCGCATCATTGTAGTCCTCCCCGGAATTCAAAACCGCCCCCGGAGTGAAGAGTCCTCCCGCAGAGAAATGCAGCCGCTTGCGCACACATGTTGAAAAAATGGCGCGGGCCGGAATGAAGGCGGGGCCTAATTTCGGTGCCCGGACCCAGTGCTGGCGCTAGCCTCCTGGAGCGGCGCGCTCCTAGGCGCCCGCATCCAGGGGTGGATTATCGCGGGGAAGCGGAGCAAGGGGAGAACAGAGTTTGTCTGTAAGTACTCCATTTAGCATCCGGATCAAGCGGTGTGCACAGCCGCCCGCTGTGTTTAGCAGCACCAGCGGGGGACATGGCCATTAACCCCCTATGTGCCCGTGTACCTTCGGCACAGAGGGGTAGGGAAAAGGCTGTTAGAACTAGGCTAGTCAAACTGGGCTTGGTAAATAAAGCCCGTGTCTGGCCAAGGAGTGAGAAGGGAGGGAGCTGGTAATGAAGCCCATCTGCTTTGCCAAATAGGAAGGAAGCGGGATTGGGGTGGGAAGGGGGTTAACATACTCACCTAGTCCCGTGTACTCACCTAATCTTCCTCCTCTTCACTTCACCCTCCCTAAGTGGGCCTATAACGTCACCTTCTCCAGCAGGGTCACCTCCTCAGCAGCTAGCACCGGAGTGGCAGGAGTCTGGTATGGCGGGGGGGTCTTCTCTTTGGCGGACCTAGGTGGCCCCTTGGCTGGCGGGATGCAGGGGAGCGAGGCTGCCCTGGTCCACCTTGTCTTCTGTGGGGGAGGCAGCAGTGCGGATGACCGGCACTGGCGCAACTCGACCCCGGGAGAACAGGGAGGCGAGGCGACCATTGTTGTCCCATCTGAAAAAGAAGGAAGAAAATAAAAAATCTTCAGGAGATCCCTGCAGAGCAGGGAGGTCTTGCCTTCTATTGACACTAGAAAAAACTGAAGCTCTCTCTCCAGGCTGGAGGGGGTATAGCTGCCAGGGGAGGAGCTAACAGCTTTTACTAGTGTCAACGCCTCCTAGAGGACATAGCTATACCCGCGGTCTCTGTGTCCCCCAATGAATATGGGCGAGAAATGCTGCCTGCAATGTGGTGCGGAGCAAGACGGATCCGTCCTGACACACAATGTAAGTCAATAGGGACGGATCAGTTTTCTCTGACGGATCCGTCATGGCTATAGAAGACATAATACACCCGGTTTCGTTCATGACAGATGCATGCGGTTGTATTATTGTAATGGAAGCGTAATAGGCAATCGTTTGATCGCTTCTAAAAATACCTTGCACTATTCCTGTAGTGCAGGGCTGGCCAACCTGCGGCTCTCCAGCTGTTGCAAAACTACAACTCCCAGCATGCCTAGACTGCTTACAGCTATCAGCCTACAGCAGGGCATGGTGGGAATTGTAGTTTTACAACAGCTGGAGAGCCGCAGGTTGGCCAGCCCTGCTGTAGTGCAATGTATTTTTAGGTCAGTGCTATACTGACATTTACCAGCAGGCTGCACCAGAGAGGCACGGCTTGCTCAGACACGTTAGAGCAGGGGTAAGCAACCTCTGGCACTCCAGCTGTGATAAAACAACTCCCAATATGCTCCATTCACTTCTATAAAAATTCTGACAAAAGCCAAGCAAGCGCGCATGCTGGGAGTTGTAGTTTTACCACAACTGGAGTGCTGGAAGTTGCTGATCCTTGCTCTAAAGCAAGGATGGCCAAGCTGCGGCTCTCCAGCCGTTTCTAAAACAACAATTCCCACCATGCCCTGCTTTAGTCTGATCGCTGTAGGCAGTCTAGGCATGCTGGGAGTTGTAGTTTTGCAGCAGCTGGAGAGCCAGCTGGTTGTCCATCCCTTCACTAGGCCCTGTCCTGTCTGCACTGACATTGGCACCCTCCAATCTCATTTGTGAGGTGCCGATGGAAGACAGAGGGATTCCACTACCTCTGTAACCACTTACATGCTGCGGGCACTATTGCCCACAGCATGTAAGGGGTTAAACGGCACGAATAAGCACTACTGCTGGGCCGTTAGAGCAGGAATATGGCTCTCATGATGGCCAAACCCCTGCTCTCCGCTGCACAGCTTAGACTGCGCCACCGCAAGAAGGTCCTTTGGTGATTGCTGTAAAAAGACGTACTGGTGTAAGGAGTTAATATAGTCCGAGTTCATTTATATCTCAATGTTGTTAAAAAAAAAAAAAAAAAAAAAAAAGAAAAAGACCAGGCTGGATTAGTATTACGCAGTAAAAAAATAAAAATAAATCAATATATGTGGTAAAAAATAACAGCAAATCCTTTCCCATTTCAGCTCTTGTGGTATTTCCTATTGTTATTATGGGGAGCCTGTAAAAGAAAATTCCAAAGAGATCACGTTACTGAGTTTTTTCAGGTGCTTCGTGTGGATCTAAAGCCGAAAATACCCACACACCACTATTCAGAAGGAAATATTGTAGTGTTTGTACCCACCCAACTCTCCATGACAAGACTGCTCCTGACAAATCAGAACAGAAAGGTCATTGAAATATCCCAAAAAATACATGCTCGGACATTTGGCCTGTAATTTACCAAAATCTTAGCACATAGCATAATCAACTTTTTTTTGAATGGTTCTCTATAGTAATAGTTTTCCAGGAGTAAAAGATTGATGGCCCATCCTCAGGAGAAGTCACCAATATCAGATCATTGGGGGTCTGACTCTCTGCACCACCAAGATCACTGCAGCCTCTTCCTAGGCCAGTGATGTCACATTCATTGGTCACAAGGCCTATGTGCAGCTCAGTCCCATTCAACTAAATGGGCCAGGACTGCAATACCAAGCACAGTCAATATACAATGTACAGCACTGTGGTTGGTATGCTCTTAAGAGGCCACAACACTCATCCAAGTGCTGCAGCCCTTTCACACAGCTGTCCTGCCCAGTGTCTGACGTCCCACTGATCTGATATTGATGACCTACCCTAAGGATGTTATCAATATTTTACTCCCAGAAACCCCCTTTAAATAACCAATAACACCATGTTTTATATATTTTGTTCTAGTTCCTTTCAATTTCAAATCAGGAAGATTTTATTAATGTTCAATACAATTTTATTGAGATTTTCAAAAGAAGAAAATAAAGAAAATAAAATTCACGTACATAAAATGACGGTGTACACAGTGGAGTATCAGGAAGATTTTATTATAAGAACTTCAACCTGCTTTATCTCAGGCTATATAAGTTTACTGGTTACTCTCACTGCTTCTAGGAGAAAATATACAACCAGAAAATAAATAGATGTAAAAATTGGTTCAGTATAAATTGTTTAACCCCTTAAAGCAGGCATGGCCAACCTGCGGCTCTTCAGCTGTTGTAAAACTACAACTCCCACCATGCCCTGCTGTAGGCTAATGGCTGTATGCAGTCTGTGCATGCTGGGAGTTGTAGTTTTGCAACAGCTGGAGAGCCTCAGGTTGGCCATCCCTGCCTTAGGGACTCAGTCCTATTTCACCTTAAGGACTTGGCAATTTTTTGCAAATCTGACCAGTGTCACTTTAAGTGGTGATAACTTTAAAACGCTTTGACTTATCCAGGTCACTCTGAGATTGTTTTTTCGTCACATATCGCACTTCATGACACTGGTAAAATGAAGTAAAAAAAATTTAGTTTTATTTATAAAAAAATACCAAATTTACCAAAAATTTGCAAAAAAAATGCAAATTTCCCAGTTTCAATTTCTCTACTTCTATAATACATAGTAATACCTCCAAAAATAGTTATTACTTTACATTCCCCATATGTCTACTTCATGTTTGGATCATTTTAGGAATATTTTATTTTTTGGGGATGTTACAAGGCTTAGAAGTTTAGAAGCAAATCTTGAAATTTTTCAGAAATTTTCAAAAACCAAGTTTTTAGGGACCAGTTCAGGTCTGAAGTCACTTTGCGAGGCTTACATAATAGAAACCACCCAAAAATGACCCCATTCTAGAAACTACACCCCTCAAGGTATTCAAAAATTATTTTAAAACTTTGTTAACCCTTTAGGTGTTCCACAAGAATTAATGGAAAATAGAGATACAATTTCAAAATTTTACTTTTTTGGCAGATTTTCCATTTTAATATTTTTTTTTACTTTTACAAAGCAAGGGTTAACAGCCAAACAAAACTCAATATTTATGGCCCTGATTCTGTAGTTTACAGAAACACCCCATATGTGGTCGTAAATTACTGTACGGGCACACGGCAGCGCGCAGAAGGAAAGGAATGCCATATGGTTTTCGGAAGGCAGATTTTGCTGGACTGTTTTTTTTGACGCCATGTCCCATTTGAAGCCCCCCTGATGCAACCCTAGAGTAGAAACTCCATAAAAGTGACCCCATCTAAGAAACGACACCCCTCAACGTATTCAAAACAGATTTTACAAACGTCGTTAACCCTTTTGGTGTTCCACAAGAGTTATTGGCAAATGGAGATTAAATTTCAGCATTTAAATTTTTTGGCAAATTTTCCATTTTAATAAATTTTTCCCAGAAACAAAGCAAGGGTTAACAGCCAAACAAAACTCAATATTTATGGCCCTGATTCTGTAGTTTACAGAAACACCCCATATGTGGTCGTAAACTACTGTACGGGCATACGACAGGGCGCAGAAGGAAAGGAATGCCATACGGTTTTTGAAAGGCAGATTTTGCTGGACTGTTTTTTTTTTTTTGACACCATGTCCCATTTGAAGCCCCCCTGATGCACCCCTAGTGAAGAAACTCCAAAAAAGTGGCCCCATTTTAGAAACTACGGGATAGGTTGGCAGTATTGTTGGTACTAGTTTAGGGTAAATATGATTTTTGGTTGCTCTATATTACACTTTTTGTGAGGCAAGATAACAAGAAATAGCTGTTTTGGCACCATTTATTTTTTTGTTATTTACAATATTCATCTGACAGGTTAGGTCATGTGATATTTTTATAGACCAGGTTGTCACGGATGCGGCGATACCTAATATGTATACTTTTTTTTATTTATGTAAGTTTTACACAATTTCTTTTTTTAAGCAAAAAAAAAAAAAACATGTTTTAGTGTTTCCATAGTCTGAGAGCCATAATTTTTTCAGTTTTTGGGCGATTGCCTTGGGTGGGTAGGGTATGATTTTTGAGGGATGAGATGACTGTTTTATTGACACCATTTTGGGGATGCGTGTGACTTTTTGATCGCTTGCTCTTACACTTTTTGTGATGTAAGGTGACAAAAAATGGTTTATTTAGCACAGTTTTTATTTAAAATATTTTACGGTGTTCATCTGAGGGGTCAGGTCATGTGATATTTTTATAGAGCCGGTCGATACAGACACGGCGATACCCAATATGTATACTTTTTTTTTTTCCCCTATTTTTTACCAATTATTTTTTTACTTTATTTGGGGAAAATGACGTTTTGGTTTATTTTTACTTGAAACTTAATTTTTTTGGGGGAAAACTATATTTTTTAAACTTTTTTTTTCACTTTATTTTTTGTCCGACTTCGGGACTTGAACTTTTGGGGGTCTGATCCTTTACAATGCATTCCAATACTTCTGTATTGGAATGCATTGGCTGTATATGTAATACTGTGTGTATTACTCATACAGCTTCCGGTCTGTGAGATCCAGGGGGCTGGCCTTCCTTAGACATCGCGCTGCCTTCCATGCCATCGGGTCCCCCCTACAGCCGCATGGATACCCGATGACACCGAATGATTTCAGCAGGCATCCTGTTCCTATTAACCCCCGCCGCAATGTACTTTTAAAGTTAGGACGTACCTGTACGTCCTTAAGGGGTTAGAGAGGTTTTCTGGGCGTTTAATATTGATGACTAGGGATAAGCGAATCGACCCTCGCATCCAAGATCCGAAGTCAATTCGCTAAAAGCTTTGTTTTAATGCTGTGCGAAGACCCGTCGCTGTACAGCATTAAAATGTATCGGCTCCGGCAAGTTGACATTAGTTATCACCAAAGTCTCACGAGACTTCGGTGAATAACTTTGGCCAAAGATTTTTAAAACTTTAAAACCATTTTAAATCAGGAATTGGAATTTGGCTTTGCTATCAGCTGGTACCTCGGTACCAAAGCAGACTTCAGATCCAAGTTTTAAAATGGTTTTCACGTTGAAAAATCAAATCCCAAAGTTATTCAAAGTCCTGCGAGACTTCGATGACAACTAATTTTCCTCGCTGGAGCGCATACATTTGAAAGGTGTACGGAGACGAACCTCATTCAAATGCATTTAAACGAAGTGTTGAGATAATTGACATCAGATCTTGGATTGGAAGGTTGATTCGCTCAAAAATATTGATGACCTACCTTAGGATAGGTCATCAATACCTGATCGGTGAGGGTCTGACACTTATCACCCCCTCCGATTGCGAGGCCTCTTCAAACCGCTACTCTAGTGAGCGCCGTGGTTGCCTCGCAGCTTAATAAGCACACCATTGTCTATTGATTGCGCTGGTCTTGATATTCCAGCTCAGTGCCATTCATTTGAATGGGACCAAGCAGCGCCTAGGGCCTAGGCCATGTGACCAATGAACGTGGTATCACTGGCCTAGGAAGAGGCCACAGTTCTCAAAAAGCTGCAACATCTTCAAATCAGCAAGGATACTGGGAGTCAGACCACCACTGATCTTGTTCATAGCATGCAATTAAAAAGGTCCAGTTTTTATTGATCAGCAAATGACAAAAATTAATTTGTAGTGAAATAGGGGCAATAGCAAAATTGTGACTGGGTTCTGACCTTTCAGTCTAATTCCAGACCTTGGTCACAGGGTTGTAAGGTAGAACATGCAGAGAATGGGTAAGCCATGAGGAACAGTGGATTAGTGCTGCAGGGATGTGGCACATGTAGCTACTGCCTCCATTTCACTTATGGATTAATTATGTAATTTGCTAATTAATAAAAATTGGACATTTTATTTGCATCGTGTGTGTGTGTGTGCATTGACCTTACATACATTTTGGACTGAGACCGTTCCACACAGCTCCTCAAGACAGAGAGCAACCCTGTGTATGAATAAAAATACATACCGTATTTTTCACCATATAAGATGCACTCTTTCTTTCCATAAATCAGGAAAATAAAAAGTCAGTGCGTCTTATATGGCAAATAATAATGAGCGTTCCCATTATGGAAGTGCTGGCTCCCTGTGCTGGCTCTGTACACACCACTCCATGCCACATGCTGTGCCCTACACACATGAGGATGGTGCACTCTGCGACCTCACGCTGTGCGATATCGCGCCACAACACAGTGCGGCAGAAGGAGCGTTGGATCTCAGGAGCAGCAGAGGCATCTGAAACGAGAGGCGAGCCGATTTTCTTTTTTTTTGTCTGATCTGAGGCTTGATTAACATTGGGGGTCTGAGCTGGGGTCTGATTGGGGGTCTAATTGACACAGGGGGTGTGAACTGAGGTCTGATTAAAAATATATTTTTCTGATTTTCCTCCTCTAAAAAAATAAAAAGGTGTATCTTATGAGCAGGTGCAAAAAATATGGTATATATTTCTGTCCTGAGGACAGAAAACCTGGACAACCCCTTTAATGGTACAAAAAATAAAGCAGAAAGCAGACGTAACTATGCAGTGTACACAAGTGATCTTTTTATTTGCATTTAGTGAACATATTAATTCAGATGGTATAATAAACATGTTTAAATAGATACAGTTAAAAAGATGCAGAAGGGAGGGGGAAGCTTATACTTTTTTTTTTAACTTTCCCTAAAAAACTAGTAAACTCTATAATAATGAATTACACATTCTGGGTGTCATGCTGAAGGAAAACATTCCAACTAAAAAAACAAGAATGCCATCAATGTTTACGGCTAGCGTCCATCCAAGGCTTTGTCCCGAGCTATTACAGACTCATCAAATTTAATCATAAGGGTGGTTCCTTTGTGCCAATGGGCAGTCACTTTTGCTGGAAATCCACTACAGGTCAACAAGGACTCTACAATGCCAGCTGTGAAAGACGCACAGTTAAGAGTACTGTTTTCCTTCGGAACTGAAATGTACGCATTGATCAGAGGATCCTTTTCGATGATGTAGTAGGTTTTGTCATCATCATTTGCTTGCTCTAGCTTGTCTGCTTCTTTGCCAAACAGAGCTTTCCACGCGACGACTTTTATGAAAAGAAGTGCGCTTATAACTTTGGTCTCGCGCTTTCCATTCTTCTCTCTCATCACTAAGGGATCCAGGATGCGACATCCAACTTGTTGGCCAAGCTCGGACAATTTAGCTTGGAGCTCGGAAACAGAATAAACACGATTTTGGCAGTACTGGACTATTTCAGAAAATAGAAGCGCAAACGCACTAAGGCTCACCTCTGTCTTTGGTCTAGCAAGTGAACGCTCTAAAATAGTAGACTTGCCACGGCTAAAGCGGGAGTCCATGACCTGAGGAAAAGAAATGGTACTTGTGACCAATACGTATAGTAACAGGGTACACACAGAGATTTTATAAAGGCCCCTTTACAATGCCCCAACATTGAGGAACACTCGTTAGTGATGATTTGCCAGTGAAAAGTTGCCACCGAGTACCCCATGAAAAAGCGAAACGCTCATTCATTAGGTAATTGGATATTTCAGGCAGTCACCTAAATCATTGCTTGCCGGCAGCAGATGGTGCCATCTAAATAGCACTCAACAAACTGATTTTGTATGGGAACAAGCAATGGCATTAGCGATCACTCCTCCCCCTACTGTGGAGGAGATTGCTGCATGTAAATCCTTCACTGACGATCATACGATTGTCGGGAAGGAACGCTCAACGGAGCAGCGTAACGGGACCTTTATTCTCTTGTAATATCCACACAAGAAATGTATCGATAAGACAATCAGTTAAAATCATAAACAAGATTCAAATAAACAAAAAGTTTGTATGTAGCCTCAGTATTGTCATATAATAAAATGTAAAGTATAAAATAGTTCAGACATCTAACAACTAGCAGTGAACAATTGATAATACAACCGCTCGTCACCGTACAGTTTGCACAGGCGGAGGCAGATGTGCTGTCAACAATCAAGCATTTGTAATGGCAGAATCATAAAAGATGCAATACACAAGCTTGTCACATACATAAAGTACAATGATCAGACAAACTGATCATCGGCCTGTGTAAAAGGGATCTAAAAATGCCTACTTCTACAATTACCTCAACTCTATGCCGCCCTCACCAAGTAGTAACAGAAAGGCGGATTTCAGCGGTCCGTCCTCGTGAGCAAATATTAAAGGGGTGGCCCGCTTTGTACTCTAGGTTCAGTAATACACGTGTACATTGGCATAAACTGTCTCTGAGCTTACCTTAGCCCGCATACAGTGAAGCCTTCAGTTTACGTACAGTAGCGATAGAAGTGTCTTTGACAGGCTATCGACACCAGCACCTGTCTACACTGCTACCCATGGGCACTAGGGTGTGCAATGTCTTTCACTGTTCCAATTGTTCTGCTAGATTTATTTCAAGCTGGCAGCTCGGGGGGGGGCTTGTCCTTTCTGCTGTGGCTCGTTCCCCATCACAGTTCAGGGGTCTATATGTCTACTTTCTCAGGAGGTGTGCCTGTAACTATTGCAGCTTATAACAAGAAATAGGGCTGGTGGCAGTTGAAGCATGGAACTGAGCATCAACTCAGCAAGGTGGTCAGAGAAATAAGGAAAAACAAACAAACAGCAGGTGGCGCTATACAGATACATTTTATTGAATAACTCTGGGGCAATACTAACAAGTGACAAGGACAAAATGTGACCGCTGCAGCCAATCACAGGGCGCAGCAGTGACCCGCTTCCCTTGTGTCATGATAACTGGGCCATGTGAAGAAAAAAAATATCAAAATGCATACAAAGCATCACTTTTAGGCCCAGTACAATGTGGCCTTTAAGCTTCCCATTCACACTTTGAATGAACAGAGACAAAAAAAATAAAAAGCCCCTTACGAGTTACAGCAGGTAGGGAGCGTTTTCTACATGTGCTGATAATCTACACTGATAAAACATATAGCAAACTACATGGACCTGCTGTTTTTGGCTGCAACCCTTTAAAAAAAAACTCAAGGGTACTGGCTAAGGCTACTTTCACACTGGCGTTTTGGCTTTCCGTTTGTGAGATCCGTTCAGGGCTCTCACAAGCGGTCCAAAACGGATCAGTTTTGCCCTAATGCATTCTGAATGGAAAAGGATCCGCTGAGTTTGGCTCCGTTCCACCTCCATTCCGCTTTGGAGGCAGACACCAAAACGCTGTCTGCAGCGAAACTGAGCACAATAGAAAACGGATCCGTCCCCCATTGACTTTCAATGGTGTCCAAGACGGGTCTGTCTTGGCTATGTTAATAATACAAACGGATCCGTTCTGAACGGACGCATGCGGTTGTATCATCTGAACGGATGCGTTTGTGCAGATCCATGACGGCTCCGCACCAAACAGGAGTGTGAAAGTAGCCCAAGTCAACGGGGACGGATCCGTTTTCTATGACACAATCTGGCACAGCAGAAAACGGATCCGTCTTGGCTATGTTAAAGATAATACAAACGGATCCGTTCTGAACGGATGCAGACGGTCGTATCATCTGAACGGATCCGCACCAGACGAGAGTGTGAAAGTAGCCTAACCTTGAAAGAGGACTAGTTTTGAGCGAACTTGTGTTTTCAAGTACGGCATACAAGGTTCGGGTACCGCTAGTAGCGGAATCCATAATAGAATACCTAGATAACCCGAACCTTGTACGCCGAACTTGAAAACACAAGTCCGCTCATCCCTAAAGAGGACTTTTCATGCATTTTCTTTTTTTGTTCAAAGTACCTTTACTTGCAGGTTACGCTCCGCTGATGCTGCCATTCTTGTCCTTTTTTTTTTCAAATACCCCTCGCTTGCCCCATACAGTTTTAATGCTCAGTATGTTCAAGGGGTTATCTGACCCGGATAACCCCTTGAACATACTGAGCGGCAAAACTGCAGGGGGCAAGCGAGGGGTATTTGAAAAAAAAGAACAAGGATGGCAGCATCAGAGGAGCGTAACCTGCAAGTAAAGGTACTTTGTTAAACAAACAAAAAAGACCCCATTCACACAACCGCAGGGCATGTGTTGCAAACCACAGGTTGGGAAAACACAGCCATATGTACTCCACATCCCTGGCACGTTCTATCTTTTGCGCCGTGGAGTCACAGACCATGGAAGGGGCTCCGATGCATTTTAAGGGTTCGCAGAACATGTCCGATTTTTCGTTGCATCTCGTGGCTCTCGGACCCATTGAAATCAATGGGACAGCACTGCGATGTGGAGGGCACACAGCCAGTGTTCTGTGGACCGGTAGTTTGTGGTCTGCAGCACTATGGTCGTGTGAATGGGACCTAAGTGGAAGATACTGTCTGAGGCCTGGGCATTTCCCTCATGAAATACTTGGAGACTTCCAATCTACTCCAAAGAATCTTGAAATAGCAGTCAGCCGGCCCTGCTGTTCCTAACCAGCACCATAACGAATAGTGGACTAGTGAAAGCGACAATAACGTCTTCTCGGCTACGCCTCCGGGGCTCTCCATGAAGGACCAGGCCGTTATCTGCCGCCATTCGTTACCGCTTACCTCAGAAGTACTTCTCTATGTCAGGTGCACAGCTCACTGTCAGCCGGATATAGCCGGAAGTGCTGCGTCCTGTCACAAGGACGCCTGAAGAGACAGGGCCCCGCCTACGGAAATATCGCAACCAATTGCAGATCAGCTTACAGCTTGCTGAGAGTCCTGGATCGTGACGTCTGGTCAACACATGAGACGCGCACTGTGATTGGCTGTAAGCAAGTGATTAGCGCTTGTGAGGTGGTAATAGTAGGCGCGCTGATAGGGAGACTACTAGGTGTTTGGGGCGTTGTAGTGGTTCAGACTCAGAGAACTGAGGTTACAATGGGTGATAATAGGAGGGTGCTTGCTATTTCCTCTATCATATAGGCCGCCAGCATCTGAAAACATGTACAAAACCTGAAAAGTGACAGTCAGTCACAAGTATGTTCACACCAGCAGGTTTTGATCAGGTATTTTGATGAATAGATCCCCTCATGGATTTTGCTTTTAAAAAATTGTGCCATAAAAAATGATTGTGTGACTGTACTCCTACACTGTGTACACATGTTGCAGATGGAGGGTGCTTTCTCCGACCTTAGAGGTGACAACGGTTCCCTGTCCCAAAACCCGCTGGGGCACATTTACTAAGGCTACTTTCACACTTGCGGCAGGACGGATCAGACAGGTTGTTCACCATGTCGGATCCATCCTTCCGCTATTTCGCCGTGCTGCCGCTCCGTCCCCATTGACTATAATGGGGACGGGGGCGGAGCTCCGGCCCCATTATAGTCAATAAGGACGGAGCGGCGGAAGGACGGATCCAACAGGGTGAACAGCCTGTCGGATCCGTCCTGCCGCAAGTGTGAAAGTACCCTTAGCTTGCTTTTTTGGATAAAAAAAATAAAAATTTGTGTCTCAGTTATTATCCTTTAACCCTTAGGATGCCGGAGGTTTTTTCGTTTTCATTTTTCTTCCCTATCTTCCTTAAGCCATCACTTTTTTTATTTTTTCCGTTCACATTACTGTATGAAGGCTTATTTTTTGCGGGACAAGTTGTACTTTCTAATTCCAATTTCCAATTCGTACACTGTTTTACAGGTTTTGTTCCCACGGCATTCCGTTTACGGAAAAACTGACCCATGCCCTTCATTCTCTGGGTCAGTACGATTACAACGATACCCCATATGTATAGGTTTTTTAATGTCTAAGGCTAGTTTCATACTAGCGGCAAGGGACTCCAGCAGGTTGTTCCGACGGGCGAACAGCCTGTTGGATCCGTCCTGCCGCTAGTGCACACGTGCCCCTGGACTACCGCTTCGGCCCAATTGACTATAATGGGGGCATGGCGGAGTTACGGCGGCAGCACATGCCGAGAGGCGGCCGGAATAAAAGTAAGACAGCGGATCTGACAGGCTGTTCACCCGCTGGAACAGCCTGCCGGAGTTCCTTGCTGCTAGTGTGAAACTAGCCTAAATAGTGTAAAGATAAATTTAAAGGGATTCTGTCACCTCTTTTTACCCTATAGAGATGCGGACATGTACGGCTAGATCGCCGCTAGCATGTCCGCAATATACCTGTTCCATATCTCTGAGTGGTTTTATTGAGTGTAAAAAATGATTTTATATACAGTTGCAAGAAAAAGTATGTGAACCCTTTGGAATGATATGGATTTCTGCACAAATTGGTCATAAAATGTGATCTGATCTTCATCTAAGTCACAACAATAGACAATCACAGTCTGCTTAAACTAATAACACACAAAGAATTAAATGTTACCATGTTTTTATTGAACACACCATGTAAACATTCACAGTGCAGGTGGAAAAAGTATGTGAACCCTTGGATTTAATAACTGGTTGAACCTCCTTTGGCAGCAATAACTTCAACGAAACGTCATGTAGTTGCAGATCAGACGTGCACAACGGTCAGGAGTAATTCTTGACCATTCCTTATAATCCATTCTTGTTTAGTGTTTTATGTATCGTAGATTCGCTAACAGGGATGTTAGCATATGCCAGAGACTTTTGTAAGTCTTTAGCTGACACTCTAGGATTCTTCTTCACCTCATTGAGCAGTCTGCGCTGTGCTCTTGCAGTCATCTTTACAGGACGGCCACCCCTAGGGAGAGTAGCAGCAGGGCTGAACTTTCTCAATTTATAGACAATTTGTCTTACCGTGGACTGATGAACAGCAAGGCTTTTGGAGATACTTTTATAACCCTTTCTAGCTTTAAGCAAGTCAACAATTCTTAATCGTAGGTCTTCTGAGAGCTCTTTTGTGCAAGGTATCATTCACATCAGGCAATGCTTCTAGTGAAAAGCAAACCCAGAACTGGTGTGTGTTTTTTTTTTATAGGGCAGGACAGCTGTAACCAACACCTCCAATCTCATCTCATTGATTGGACTCCAGTTGGCTGACACCTCACTCCAATTAGCTGTTGGAGATGTCATTAGTCTAGGGGTTCACATACTTTTTCCACCTGCACTGTGAATGTTTACATGGTGTGTTCAATAAAAACATGGTAACATTTAATTCTAAAGGGCTTCTGTCACCCCCCAAAAGTCATTTTTCATTTTGGGCTAATTAAAATCCTTATAGTGCGATTATTCAATATATAGTGCTCTTACCTTTTTCTGTGGCTTAGTTTCTTTAAAAACCGCACTTTTATAATATGTTAATTACCTCGCTACCAGAAAGTAGGGCGGTTACTTGCTGGTAGCCGCCGCATCCTCCTTTCAAAACAACGCCCCTCCTCCTGTTGATTGACAGGGCCAGCGAGCGCTCACCTCCTCCGGCTGGCCCGGTCATCATTTCAAATCCTGTGCCTGCGCTTTATGTGTTTTCATTCGGCGCAGGCGCTCTGAAAGAAGGACGCTCGCTTCCTCAGCACTCCCTCAGTGCCCCTCTGCCGATGACGTTACCTCTAAACCTGAAAGAGAAGACGTAATCGGCGCACTGAGGAAGTGCTGAGGAAGCGAGCGTCCTTTCAGAGCGCCTGCGCTGAATAAAGACACGTAAGGCACAGGCGCGGGATTTGAATTGCAGACAAGGAGGATGCCGCGGCTACCAGCAAGTAACCGCCCTACTTGCTGGTAGCGAGGTAATTAACATATTATAAAAGTGCGGTTTTTAAAGAAACTAAGCCACAGAAAAAGGTAAGAGCACTATATATTGTGGGGATTTGCTCTGGTAGACAGGCTTGCGGACGCAGTACAGAGGCAATGACAACGTCTTTAACTTAAAGGGTTTCTGTCACCCCATTAAACGTTTTTTTTTTTTTTTTTTTCTTTACTAATAATCCCTATAGTGCGATCTCATGATACATAAGCAAATTAATCATTTTGGTTCAGTAGAATTTGCTAAAAATCGATTTTTAAAATATGCTAATTACCTTGCTACCAGCAAGTAGGGCGGCTACTTGCTGGTAGCAGCCGCATCCTCCGATGGTAATGACGCCCCCTCGGCATGCTGATTGACAGGGCCAGGGAAGGGAATCGTTCTCTGCTGGCGCTGTTAGAATTTGAAATCTCGCGCCTGCGCCGTACCTGTCTTCAATCGGCGCAGGCGCACTGAGAGGCAGCCGCTCGCTCGACCGCTCCATCCTCAATGCGCCTGCGTCGATGACGTCATCAAGTACACCCGGAAGAGATTTATTATTAATAATCATTGGTGGTATAGTGTTAATAACTGTCATTTTTATAAAATTATTTATTCCCATTTCGTTGGTGGTTTTTGTGGCAGCATGCTTATTATGTACATACTTACCTGATTCGAGCATCCAGCGACGTCACCAGACTCTCCGCCTCCTTCCAGCGATGCCGGCGTCTTCTCTTCCGGGTGTACTTGATGACGTCATCGACGCTTTTGTCCACCAGCAATGTAGCAGGCCTAGTCCAGGTCCAAACACTCAAGCTCCAACACTCAGACTGCCAGCACCCCACTAGCAGCTGGAGGATAATCCACACAGCTGAACTTGCTGGCTGGGTTTTTATATCCCAGCCAAAACCCGGCCTGGAACCGTGGGGAACAGCCACCCACCCTGCTCTTTGGCTGCTCCCAATAAGAACCGGCCCGGATTGGCTTTACAGCCATTCTGACAGCTGAAGTGTCAGACTGCACTACAGAACTGACACTTCAGGAAAAAATCCGGTTCTTACCTCACCGAGGCCAGGAACCTCGGTGACACGTATCTTCTGTCAATGGCGGCTCCTTGTTCCTTCTTACATACCTCCCCCCTTTGTTCAACCCTGAGGGGGTGAACACTTGCCAGACAGTGTACGCAGGACAAGGCATCCGCGTTTCCCTGTAACCTGCCTGCCCTGTGTTCCACGGAAAACTTTTAATTTTGCAAAGATAAGAACCACCTGGTGACCCGAGCATTCCTCTCTTTGGCCTGGCTCATCCATTTCAGAGGGGAGTGGTCGGTCACCAGACGGAACCTTCTCCCCAAAAGGTAGTAGCGGAGAGACTCGAGTGCCCACTTGATGGCCAGGCACTCTCTCTCCACTATACTGTACCTAGTCTCGGCTGGGGTGAGCTTCCGGCTGAGGAAGACAACGGGATGCTCCTCCCCGTCAATATCTTGAGATAGTACAGCACCGAGACCTACCTCGGAGGCATCGGTCTGCACTATAAACTCCCTTTTGAAGTCGGGCGTCACCAAAACCGGGGACCCACACAGGGCCGACTTCAAAGCGGAGAAAGCCTTTTCCGCCTGCTCATTCCACTGAACCGTCACTGACTTGCGTCCCTTCAAAAGACCTGTCAATGGTGCGGCGACTGTAGCAAAATTGGGGACAAACCTCATATAGTACCCCACCATACCCAGGAACGACTTTACTTGCCGAGTAGTGACAGGTCGGGGCCAATTTCTAATTGCCTCAATTTTGTTCACCTGAGGTTTGATCATTCCGCGCCCAATGACATACCCCAGGTACTTGGTCTCTTCTAACCCTATCGAGCACTTTTTTGGGTTAGCGGTTAAGCCAGCCTTCCTAAGGGAGTCCACTACAGCCTGTACTTTAGGTAAGCGACTTTCCCAGTCGGTGCTATGGACAACAATATCGTCCAGGTACGTGAAAGCGTATCGACGATGTGGTCGGAGTACAATATCCATTAACCTTTGAAACGTGGCGGGAGCGCCATGTAGACCAAAGGGTAATGCCTGGTACTGATACAGCCCCTCTGGCGTGATGAAAGCCGTTTTTTCTTTGGCCGCCTCCGTCAAGGGTACCTACCAGTACCCTTTGGTGAGGTCCAACACTGAAAAATACCGGGCTTGGCCCAACTTTTCAATAAGCTCATCCACTCGGGGCATGGGATACGCGTCAAACTTGGACACCTCATTAAGTTTGCGGAAGTCACTACAGAACCGCAATGTCCCGTCTGGCTTGGGTATTAATACTATCGGACTGGCCCACTCACTTTTTGACTCCTCGATGACACCCAGCTGGAGCATTAGCTGCACTTCCTCCGTGATGGCTTGTCGCCGAGCCTCGGGTACCCGGTACGGTTTTAACCGGACTTTCGCCTGAGGCTCAGTGACAATGTCATGCCGGCTTACGGACGTGCGTCCAGGGAGGTCTGAGAACACATCCATATTCCGGCTAATGAACTCCTTGGCTTCCTGAGCCTGTTTAGAGGAGAGGCTGTCAGCAATTTTCACTGTGACAGCCGCTTCCCCTGCTTCAGACTGAGGGGCCGAAACCACTTCCCCTAGGAACCCTAGTCGTGGGCTGTCTTCCGTACAGGTTTCCCTTTCCTTCCACGGCTTTAGCAGATTCACATGGTACACCTGCTGCGGCTTTCGCCTCCCTGGCTGGTGTACTTTGTAATCTACCTGTCCAATTTTTTCTAGTACCTCGTAGGGCCCCTGCCACCTAGCTAGGAACTTACTATCTACAGTCGGTACCAGAACCAACACCCGATCACCCGGGTTAAAGTTTCGGACCCGAGCCTGCCGATTATAGACCCTACTCTGGGCTCGCTGCGCTGCCTCCATATGCTCCCTAACCAGAGGTAACACTGTTTCCATCCGTCCCTGCATCTGGGTGACATACTCAACTACACTTTTGTGCGGTGTGGTTTGTTGTTCCCACGCCTCTTTGGCGACGTCCAATAAACCACGAGGGTGTCTGCCGTATAGCAGTTCGTATGGCGAGAACCCAGTAGAGGCCTGGGGCACTTCTCGCACTGCGAACATGAGATAGGGCAGAAGAAGGTCCCAGTCCCTTCCATCCTTAGACACCACTCTTTTCAACATATTTTTTAACGTCTGGTTAAACCTCTCTACCAGGCCATCCGTTTGCGGATGATACACGGATGTCCGTAACTGTTTTATGTGGAGCAACTTACAGAGTTCCCTCATGACCTTGGACATAAATGGGGTCCCTTGGTCAGTTAGAACCTCCTTAGGCAGACCCACTCTAGAAAACATTACCATTAACTCCTTAGCTATGAGTTTAGCTGATGTATGACGCAGTGGCACCGCGTGGCGTAGTCGAGGATAACCAGAATGTGCTGGTGCCCTCTAACTGACTTCGGTACTGGGCCTATGAGATCCATAGCGATCCGCTCGAAGGGAACCTCAATAATCGGGAGTGGGACCAGAGGACTACGGAAATGTGGCTGGGGGCTGGTTATCTGGCAGGTTGGGCAAGACTTGCAAAACTCTTCTACCTCTCTGAACACACTGGGCCAGTAGAACCGCTGTAAAATTCGGTCCTGCGTTTTCTGCTGGCCCAGGTGTCCCCCAAGAACATGTTGGTGGGCTAATTCCAACACGAGCTTGCGATATGCCTTGGGCACCACCAGCTGTTCAATATGCTCACCCCTAGTTTATTTACCCGCTACAGCATCTCCTGTTGAACCACAAAACGTGGGAACATAGATTCGGCCCCCGGTTGTTGCGGCTCACCCTCAACTACTACCACATTTTCCCAGGCTCGAGATAGAGTCGGATCCTGGTGTTGTGCTGTACCGAAATTATCCCCAGAGACATTGAGGTCTGCCAGCTCAGGACCCGGCGGCAAATCCTCTACGTCTCCCACCATCACACTTAACGGGGTTGTCTCCCCCTCTTCCACCGAAGTGACAGTCACACCGACTGCTGGCCCTTCTGACTCAGGTTCCCGAGGGTCTGGCCTCCCCCCTGAGTCAGGCCACTCTGCTAGGGTTACATCTGTCTCCCGGGTATCAGTAACTTTCGTATCCGGCCAGAGTGCCGTGAACCCTGGAAAGTCTCTCCCAATTATCAATTCATATGGTAACTTTGTGGCAACGGCCACCTCATGCATCCACCTGCCAGCCACCATTGACAGAGAGACCAGGGCGGTGGGATACTCCTTTAAGTCCCCATGTATGCAGACAACGCCGACTCTTCGGCCAGTATACTCAGCCGGCTGCAGCAGGGCAGCTCTTACCAGGGACACCAGGCTCCCTGAATCCAGCAGTGCCACCGCCAGAGTGCCCCCCACTTCCACCTGGCACAGGTGGCTATTGTCCACAGTCTCTGAAGTTCCTGTGGCACACAACCTTCTGGCATATAATAAGTGGCCGTAGCCATAGTTGGCGTCCATGGGTTCCCCCCCGATGGAGACAATCGGCCCTTATGTGTCCAGGCTCCTGACAACGCCAGCAGACCACCAGGTTTGGGTCTGCAGGGGGTACATCCCAGACGGGTCTAGCTGGCACCGGCCGCCGGGTCTGGGGTGGAGTATTCCGGGATTTGACTGGCCCCCTCCCAAACGAACCCCCCTGTAGATTTCTGGTGGCCTCGTAGCGCTCCACCAGGTCGGCCATCTCCAGGGCGTTATTCGGAGACACCTGGCCGATCCAGTGCTGGAGAGGGTACGGCAAAGCCCTCCAAAACACATCCGCCAACAGCCGATCCAACATAGCAGTGGTAGTCAACATGTCAGGCTGCAGCCACTTTTGCAAACGGTGCAGCAGATCATAATATTGTGGTCTGGCGGGTTCAGCCGGGTTAAATTCCCACTGATGCACCCTCTGGGCCCGGACCAACACATTCACCATGAGTCTCGCCAGGATCTCACCTTTTACTGTCGGGTAGTCGGCCGCCTGATCATCGGGGAGATCAAACAATACTTGCTGGGGACCAGACGCCAGGAACGGAGCAACGACCTCAGCCCACTGGTCTCGGGGTAACTTTTCCCTCACGGCCACTTTTTCGAAGACCGCCAGATAGTTGCAATAGCAGCTGGTTCGTTTCTTGTTGCTGCTTGTTAGCCTCCCGCTGCTGCAAGTTAGCCTCCACGAGGGCCTTCACGACCGCCTCTATTTTGTCAGGGGATACAGGTCGTAACCTTGCCGGCTTAATGTAGGACATGCACTTGTGCCCGGAAAAACAAAAAACTTTTCGGCTTCAGGCCTGCCTCACTGCCCGCATCCAACACCAAATGTGGGGATTTGTTCTGGTAGACAGGCTTGCGGACGCAGTACAGAGGCAATGACAACGTCTTTAACTTAAATAGTGCAGTGTTTTATTCACACAGACGTAAAGTGACAAAAATAACAATTTCAGGAAAAACTGTCACCTTGAGTCTGGTGTTTGTTCACACCAGGCTGCAGCACATAAGTCCTTGTGCTTTTGTCCACCAGCAATATAGCAGGCCTAGTCCAGGTCCAAACACTCAAGCTCCAACACTCAGACTGCCAGCACTCCACTAGCAGCTGGAGGATAATCCACACAGCTGAACTTGCTGGCTGGGTTTTTATATCCCAGCCTGGAACCGTGGGGAACAGCCACCCACCCTGCTCTTTGGCTGCTCCCAATAAGAACCGGCCCAGATTGGCTTTACAGCCATTCTGACAGCTGAAGTGTCAGACTGCACTACAGAACTGACACTTCAGGAAAAAATCCGGTTCTTACCTCACCGAGGCCAGGAACCTCGGTGACACGTATCTTCCGTCAATGGCGGCTCCTTGTTCCTTCTTACAATATTGAATAATCGCACTATAAGGATTTTAATTAGCCCAAAAATGAAAAATGACTTTTGGGGGGTAACAGAAGCCCTTTAAGCCGACTGTGATTGTCTATTGTTGTGACTTAGATGAAGATCAGATCACATTTTATGACCAATTTGTGCAGAAATCCATATCATTCCAAAGGGTTCACATACTTTTTCTTGCAACTGTATATGCAAATCAGCCTGGTAAGGAGCCCAAGGGGCTGCACTAGCCGTTCTGGAGCCCAGCCACGCCCCCCTGTGAAGGAGCCCAGCACCGCCTGTATCCACGAATCTCCTTGCTCACAAAGTCAGATTGCTGTAATCTCGCAATGCGTGAGCTCGCACATGCACAGTTCCTTCCCTGAGGCTGATGCCAGCACAAGGAAGGAACACTATGCCGGCACTGCGCATGCACGAGCTCTCGCACTGCGAGATTACGGCGATCTGACTTTGTGAGCAAGGAGGAGATTCCTGGATACAGGGGGTGCTCAGCTCCTTCACAGGGGGGCGTTGCTGGGCTCCAGAATGGTTAGTACAGCCCCTTGGGCTCCTTACCAGGCTGATTTACATATATATATATATATATATATATATCCAGAAAATGGACGGCACTCCAGTAAGATGAAATATAGTGATTCCTTTATTCAACCATCCGGTGAAACGTTTCGGCTCTAAAATGAGCCTTTTTCAAGCCTTAAAAAGGGTCATTTTAGAGCCGAAACGTTGCACCGGATGGTTGAATAAAGGAATCACTATATTTCATCTTACTGGAGTGCCGTCCATTTTCTGGATACATTGGTGGGGTAAGAAGTCGATTCCCCAGGAGCGTGCACCCAACTTTCCTGAATATAGCCAGTGCCGCCATTTTTCTTATATGTATAAAAAATCATTTTTTACACTCAATAAAACCACTCAGAGATATGGAACAGGTATATTGCGGACATGTTAGCGGCGATCTAGCCATACATGTCCGCATCTCTATAGGGAAAAAAGAGGTGCCAGAATCCCTTTAACCCCTTCCCGACACATGACGTACTACTACGTCATGAAAGTCGGTGACTTACCGCATCTTGACATAATAGTACGTCATGGATAACTCCGGTCACCAGAGTCAGCCATCTTGGCTGAGGGAGACCAGTAGTTTTTCCGCCCCCCTGCAGCCCCGATCGATGCGATTGGCTGGCAAGTGAAGACCAGCCCATCGCAGCGCCGGCAATGTATGGAGCTGCAGGGGGGCTCGACTAGAGGTGGGAGGGGGTTGATGACATCAGCCCATGTCTCCTCCTAGGTCAGGGAGGGGACACCAGACACAGGTGTCCCTTCCCAGCGCTGCGATTGGCTGGAGCAACGCTCCAGCCTATGGCAGCGCTATACAACAATCAGCCAATCTGTGGTGCTGCTGGTGGCTGGGACGGAGGTGATTGGGGCTGAGTACATCAGCCCATGTCACCTCCGAGGTTAGGGAGGGGACATCAGACACTGATGTCCACTCCTAGCGCTGCAATTGGCTGGAACAACGCTTCAGCCAATGGCAGCGCTATGCAGCAGAAAGAACCGTTGGTGCCTCTCTGCAGGCAGCCATTCTAGCTTACATATTTAGTTAGTAGCATTTTTGATTTTGAACCCACACACGTGCCGTCTGCGTGCGTGGGCCTTACACCTGCTGAGCGCCGGTCAGTACTGTCAATTACTGACTGCGTCTGCTCAGGTTTAGTGCCTTTTTTATTTTTTTTGGAGCCTTTTTTTCTAAATTTTTATCTTATTCTTTCACTTATCTTTTTCTTTCTTTCTTTTTTTTTTCTTTATCATAAATTTTATTTTAATTAATTCATTACAAACCCTCTCACGTGTTAAATCACTACATACACCCCCCTGACACTTTTCACTTTACATACACCAATAAAAATAAAATAAAAAAAACTGAAATAAGTCAATATTGGAGTTCAGATGTCTTGTACCACACTCCAATTTACAATATGGCCATGTCCCGCTCAAGATTTGAATCCATTTTGAAATTCCTACATTATAATGATAACGCACAGTGCCCCCCCCCCCAAAATGACCCAAATTTTGACCGTCTATTCAAAATAAGACCCCTCCTGGAGCACCTCAACTAAAAATTTACAGAGGTGTTCACCCCAGAAAATGAAATGAGCATAGACGAGTCCCTTGTACATTTTAAAGGAAGGGTTAAATTTTGCCAGTACCTGCCCAGCAAGCAGGCACGGTACGGAATAAAAATGTACAAGCTGTGCGAAAGTACCTCGGGGTACACCTACAGGTTTCGGGTTTATGAGGGGAAAGATTCTCCGATACAACCTCCTGAATGCCACCCCGTCCTAGGAGTTACTGGCAAGATTGTGTGGGACTTACTGCACCCACTGCAGGATAATGGTTATCACCTCTATGTAGATAACTATTACACCAGCATCCCTGTCACGGCTGAGGATGGGGAAAACCCTCAGCCGTGCGGTATCAGCAGATGGAGTCGCTGCAAGGCCAGGACAGAGAATTAGGGAGCTGGTCACCTCCTACACATCCCTAACTCTGACCCTGTCTCCTATCCGCATGAGCCAACCCTGAAGGTAGGAGGGCTCATACTCCGGAACCTGATATTCCTGCTCGCCCTCAGGGTGGCCCTGGACTAGGAGCAGGGTAAGACGACCCATTCCTCCTAGACACGGAGGAACAGGAGTCTCACTGGCCAAGCTACATAGAAAGGGGAAACATAAACAGACATATGGCAATGACAGGTAAGTGAGACTAGTTCCACACTTACCTGCCACAGACACACAACCTGGAACCCACGTGCAAGTGCTGCTATCCACAACCAACATAAAGGACACAGCACACAACAGACATCACACGGGAACCCAGTAAACCATAAGCTGCAATAACAGATAAACCATAAACTAACACTAGACATAAAGTTTATGACAACCAGGGTGGCCCTCACTGGCAGATGGTAAATAAGCAGGAGGATGTCTCCAGCAAGCATGGCTGAAGCACCCTCTCTGACTACTGCCTTCACTGAGGCTTTATAGGGCCAAGTAGCCACACCCACAATCAGACACACCCAGTGCACACACACACTAGGAAGGAAGTTAACCCTTCCAACACCAGGGAAGGGAAAACAACAACTTAAAGGGGAAGTGCACACAACACATATAACACCCCGTGCACACCGATAAAAGGCACACCTATAAAGAGAGGTTGCCAGGTGCAACCGCATGCCAATTGCAGCAAGCTGCCTAGCACCGCTCAGGCTGCTCTGCTGCCACATACACAATGTTGCCAGCGGCAACCACAGGTGAGGCAACATACTATAGCCCTCACCTGTGATTGACAACAACACCAAGACCGCAGGCTACTGCATGCGGTTACAGGAGTCACAACCATGACCATGGCCGTGACAATCCCCCTATTTATGTCCCTAAAAGCCAGAGGTACTGTGGCTTGCGGCACAGTGCGAAAAAATCAGAGAGGGCTCCCTAGATCCTTGGTAGGGCAACTACTCCGAAAAGGTGACAGTAAGGCTCTCCTCCATGAGAATATGCTGGCGGTTAAGTACAAGGGCAAGAGGGATGTCCTTGTACTAACCGCCCGCCATTCACACAAACACCAGTTCTCCTGCCCAAGTGCGAGGTAACACTACCCCTGTCAACAAGCCTGACTGCATCCTTGATTACAACAGGTACATGGGAGGGGTTGATCTGTCCGATCAAGTTCTGAAGCCCTACAGTGCCATGCGTAAAACTAAGGTGTAGTACAAAAAGCTTGCCGTATACATTGTACAGATGGCAATGTACAATGCGTACATTTTACATCGAACTACAGGCCACACAGTTCCAAGAGGCGGTAATCAAGGCCCTAATTTTCCAAAGTCAGGAAGGGGAGGGCCCGAGTACTTAAGGAGGTCATTGTGCCCATGTTGTACCAGGACAACATTTCCCTGGTGAAGTGCCACAAACAGCAAAAAGGGGAAAGACCCAAAAAAGATGTCGGTTTGTTACAAAAGGGGAATACGAAAGGACACCATTTATCAATGCGACACCTGCCCTGATACACCAGGCCTCTGCATGAAAGAATGCTTCTGAACCTACCACTCATCCATGGATTTTTAATTTGCACCCTGTAATATTTCCATATCTCTGATTTAGTCCACCTCAATTGCATACCCACTTTCCAACAACCACTACATAATCTTTTCTGTGAGACACCTGTTTGGTAAAAAAGTACCCTTTCCATCACTTACAATGTTCGTACGGGGGTGCTCTTTCCAAAATGGGGTCACTTCTTGGGGTTTTTCATTTCTGGGGACCTCTGGAAATTTTTTAAATGCGACATGGCAGCTAAAATCCAAGTCTGCCAACTCAGGCCTGCAAAAACCATATTTTGCACTTTGCCTGTAGCAGCCTGCTGTCCGCCAATACAGCAGGCTACGAGCACATATGGGGTGTTCGCAAAATGGGGAACATATACTGGGGTGCATTTTCTCCTTTAACCCCTTGTGAAAGTGAAAAATTGGGGTCTGCTAGTAATTTTTCCTTTTTACAAATGTGTGCTTTGAAATCCTCTCGCTAGTATTTCTGCCTTCTGTGAGACACCTGTTTGGTAAAAAGTACCCTTTCCACCACTTAAAATGTTCGCACGGGGGTGCTCTTTCCAAAATGTGGTCACTTCTTGGGGTTTTTCATTTCTGGGGACCTCTGGAAATTTTTTAAATGCGACATGGCAGCTAAAATCCATGTCTGCCAATTCAGGCCTGCAAAAACCATATTTTGCACTTTGCCTGTAGAGGCCTGCTGTGCGCCAATACAGCAGGCTAAAAGCACATATGGGGTGTTCGCAAAATGGGGAGAAAATGGGGAACATATACTGGGGTGCATTTTCTCCTTTGACCCCTTGTGAAAGTGAAAAATTGGGGTCTGCTAGTAATTTTTCATTTTTACAAATGTGTGATTTGAAATCCTCTCGCTAGTATTTTCACAGCCAAGCGTTTCCTAATTTTGTGAAAAGCTCGATGGGTCTAAGTGCTCACTACACACCTTGAAATATTCCTTAAAGGGGTGTAGTTTCCGGAATGGGGTCACTTTTTGGGGATTTCCACTCTAGGGGTACCTCAGGGTGTCTTTATATGCGACATAGTTCCCAAAAGCCAATCCTGCAAAATCTGTCCTCCAAAAGTACTATGGCGCTACTTCCCTTTTGGACCCTGCCATGCACCCATACATCATTTTATGAGCACATTTTGGGTGTTGGCGTATTCGGGGGGAAATTAGGAACTAAATGTGGGGTGCATTTTGTCCTGTTACCCCTTGTGAAAGTGAAAAATGTGGATGTAAAGTAACTTTTTTTGGAAAAAATTGTCATTTTTTATTTTCACAGCCAAGCGTTTCCTAATTCTGTGAAAAGCTTGATGGGTCTAAGTGCTCACTAAACACCTTGAAATATTCCTTGAGGGGTGTAGTTTTTTGGAATGGGGTCACTTTTTGGTAATTTTCACTCTAGGGGTACCTCAGAGTGTCTTCACATGCGACATAGCTCCCAATTACCATTCCAGCTAAATGGGCTCTCCAAAAGCCATATGGTGCTCCTTCCACTATGAAGCCTGCTGTGCGCCAATACATCAGTTTTTGAGCACACATGGGGTGTTTCTGTAAACCCCAGATTCAGGGTAATAGATTTTGAGTTTTGTTTGGCTGTTAACCCTTGCTTTGTCACTGGAACAAATGGATTAAAATGAAAAATCTGCCAAAAAAGTGAAATTCTGAGATTTCATCTCCATTTGCCATTAACTCTTGTGGAACACCTAAAGGGTTAACAATGTTTGTAAAAATCAGTTTTGAATACCTTGAGGGGTGTAGTTTCTAAAATGGGGTGATTTATGGGTGGTTTCTAATATGTAAGCCCCAGAAAGTGACTTGAAAACTGAACTGGTCCTAAAAAATTAGGGTTTTGGAAATATTGTAAAAAATGTTAAGATTTCCTTCTAAACTTCTAAGCCTTCTAACGTACCAAAAAAATAAAATGCCATTTTCAAAATGATCCAAACATAAAGTATACATATGGGGAATGTAAAGTAATTACTATTTTTGGAGGTATTACTACAGTCTTGATCAAAAGTTTAAGACCACTTGAAAAATGGCAAAAAATCATATTTTACATTGTTGGATCTTCACAAGGTTCCAAGTAGAGCTTCAACATGCAACAAGAAGAAATGAGAGTGAGACAAAAAAATTTTTGAGCATTCAATTAATAGAAAATAGCGATTAAACTGAAACAGGCTGTTTTTCAGCTGATCAAAATTTTAAGACCACATGCCTTTAAAAGGCCAAATCTGTGCAAAGATGTGGATTCATTGTCATTTTCTGTCAGGTAGTCACACGTTGTGATGGCAAAGGCAAAAAAAACCTCTCCCTTTTTGAATGTGGTCGGGTTGTTGAACTGCATGAGCAGGGTCTCTCACAGTGAGCCATCGCTGCTGAGGTGGGACGCAGTAAGACAGTCATTTGGAATTTCTTAAA
Organism: Bufo bufo; assembly: GCF_905171765.1. Lineage (NCBI taxonomy): Eukaryota > Metazoa > Chordata > Amphibia > Anura > Bufonidae > Bufo > Bufo bufo. Next base: position 378,527,722 of record NC_053394.1, on the reverse strand, counting down.
TGATCCTGAGGGTTATGGAACAAAAAAGTCAAGTGGAAGACCCAAAAAAATTTCATTAGTACTGAGCCGGTGTCACCACCAGACATCTGAGAAGCTCTGACAGACGTTCTTCAGAACCTCCCACTTGAGGTTTCTTTTGTTTTGCTTTAGTTTCCTCATCTCGTTAGCCTCTCTCAGCTGTCATGTAGTTGCACTGATTGCATCCCTTTAAATCCCTTCCCATACTGCATCACTTTGCGGTTTATACAACTTCCTGGAGTGTATGCATGCTGGATGCTACTACTGAGTCTTCTACAGATAAGTTTTGTTCATTCATTTGTATTTTCCTGTTTGCTGGATCCCAGGTGACCCTGACTCCCTCCGTATCAAGTGTAGGGAGCCGGTGGTCGTGTCCCCTCACTATTATAGGGTGTTCAGGGGTTATACAGTCGAGGTACGAGGATATGCGATCTTCTACCATTGAGAATTTTGCATAGGCTGAGCAGTTAGGGAGAGAGCCAGGTCTGTTGCAGGGCTATCCCTTTGGTTCCTTAGTTTTGGATCCAGTCAGTCGGATCTTCCTTTTGTGTCTTCTAGTTTGCTGTACACCTTCCGTGACATTATAAACCGCCAAAACCGTTTCAAGCATGGATCCGGTTTCACTTTTGACTGAACACATGCAGGGTCTTTCATTGGAGGTAGCAGATCTCCGTAAAACTGTTTCGCAGTTTCAGGTGACCGGTTCAGCTTGCATTCATGGAGTTTGTTCTAAGCCTAAGATCTCGCTCCCGGATACGTTCTCCGGGGGTAGTGAGAATTTTGTTCGTTTTAGAGAGGCTTGCAAACTCCATTTTCGCTTACTTCCCCATTCATCTGGTGATGAGGAGCAGAGGGTGGGGATCATCATCTCGCTGCTCAGGGATAACACTCAGTCCTGGGCCTTTTCGCTGCCGGTGGGGGCACGGCCCCTCTGTTCAGTGGATGAATTTTTTTTAGCCCTGGGTCAGATATATGATGATCCGGATCGTATTGCTCTGGCTGAGTCTAGATTACGTCTTTTATGCCAGGGTAAACAGTCCGCAGAGATATACTGTTCAGAATTTCGGAGATGGGCAGCTGATACTGGTTGGAATGATGCTGCACTCCGAAGTCAATTTTGCCATGGTCTTTCAGAGGGATTGAAAGATGCATTTGCCTTTCATGAGAGACCTACCTCCTTGGATTGTGCCATGTCTCGGGCTGTTCGTATTGACAGGCGTCTTAGAGAGAGAGGAGAGATCACTCCTTCCTGTCATACTCAGTCCAAGGACAGTGCGGCGGTCTCATTCAGTGCACAGGGGTCTCAGTCTCTCTCAATCCCCTCTGAGCAGGAGCCCATGCAGCTGGGTTTGCTTGCCTCTGACAATAGAGGATTCAGCTCTCATAGGAAGGTTTGTTTCTGTTGTGGAGGTGTAAATCATTTGGCAAATGTTTGTCCCTCTAGGAGATTCAGGCAGTTTTTTGAGAGTAATAAAGAAACAAAAATAAAAAAAATCCTCTAAAAACGTTTTATCTGTTACTATTGGCAAGGTTGATGCGGAAATTGAAGGTTTTCCGTTTGCTTGTAGTTCCTGTTTTGTCCTACCTGCCAGGGTGGCGCTAGAGAGCAAGAATATTTTTTGTGAGATTTTTGTAGATAGTGAAGCAGCTGTCAATCTTATTGATAATCAATTTGCTATAACTCATGGTTTCCAGGTATGCACTTTGGGAAAGGATATACCTGTTTTTGCTATTGATTCCGTTCCACTTTCTCAGAAATCATTAAAGGGCATAGTTCACAATATCCGTTTGATTGTGAGTGATACTCATGTTGAGGATGTGTCATGTTTCGTCCTAAACGGGTTGCCTACTCCTCTAGTGTTGGGGCTACCCTGGCTCACTAAACATAACCCCACCATTGATTGGCAAGCGTGGCAAATAAATGGTTGGAGTGACTTTTGCAGAGAGAATTGTCTCACGACATCTGTTTCAGAGGTTTCTACTGACTGTACCATCTTTTCTCTCTGAATTTTCGGATGTCTTCTCTGAGAGTGGTGTTCAGGAATTGCCCCCTCACAGGGAGTACGATTGCCCTATTAATCTCACCCCAGGCGCCAAGCTGCCTAAATCTCATTTATACAATCTCTCCCAACCTGAAAGGGTCGCTATGCGTGCTTATATCTCTGAGAGTCTGAGAAAGGGACACATACAACCCTCGAAGTCACCTGTTGCCGCTGTTTTTTTCTTTGTTAAGAAAAAAGATGGTTCTTTAAGACCATGTCTGGATTTCAGGGAGCTGAACAGTATCACAATTCGTGACCCTTATCCGCTTCCTCTGATCCCGGACCTGTTTAACCAGATTGTGGGGGCTAAAGTTTTTTCCAAATTGGATCTAAGAGGGGCATACAACCTGTTCAGGGTCAGAGAAGGAGACGAATGGAAGACGGCCTTCAATACCCCTGAGGGCCATTTTGAGAATTTGGTTATGCCTTTTGGTTTGATGAATGCTCCAGCCGTCTTTCAGCATTTTGTGAACAGCATTTTTTATCATTTAATGGGGAAATTTGTATTAGTGTATCTAGATGACATTTTGATTTTTTCTCCTGATTTCAAAACTCATAAGGAACATTTACGTCAGGTCTTGCTCATCCTGCGGGAGAATAAATTGTACGCTAAACTGGAAAAATGTGTGTTTGCGGTTCCAGAAATTCAATTTCTGGGGTTTCTTCTCTCCGCTTCTGGTTTTCGCATGGACCCCGAGAAGGTCCGCGCTGTGCTTGAGTGGGAGCTTCCTGAGAATCAGAAGGCGCTGATGCGTTTTCTGGGTTTTGCCAATTATTACAGGAAGTTTATTTTGAATTATTCCTCTGTTGTTAAACCACTCACTGATATGACTAGAAAGGGGGTAGATTTTTCCTCCTGGTCGGTAGAGGCGCGTAAGGCCTTTTCTAATATTAAGGAGAGTTTTGCTTCCGCTCCCATCTTGGTACAACCTGATATCTCTCTACCCTTCATAGTTGAGGTTGATGCTTCTGAGGTGGGTGTGGGTGCGGTCTTGTCTCAGGGTCCCTCTCCTGCCAAATGGCGACCGTGTGCCTTTTTCTCGAAGAAACTCTCCTCCGCAGAGAGAAATTACGATGTGGGAGATAGGGAGTTGTTGGCCATCAAGTTAGCTTTTGAGGAATGGCGCCATTGGCTAGAGGGAGCCAGACACCCTATTACCGTGTTTACTGATCATAAGAATCTGGCCTACTTGGAGTCAGCCAAGCGTCTGAACCCGAGACAGGCCAGATGGTCTTTGTTCTTTTCAAGGTTTAATTTTGTTGTCACCTTCCGCCCTGGGGTTAAGAATGTGAAGGCGGATGCCCTGTCACGTTGTTTTCCGGGAGGTGGGAATTTTGAAGACCCGGGTCCCATTTTGGCTGAAGGTGTGGTGGTCTCTGCTCTTTATCCTGAATTGGAGGCAGAGGTTCAGGTAGCCCAGTCAGAGGCTCCTGATCTTTGTCCTCCTGGGAGGTTGTTTGTGCCTCTCGCGTTAAGACACAAGATTTTTAAGGAGCACCACGATACTGTTCTTGCTGGGCATTTGGGGGCAAGAGCCACAGTGGATCTCATCGCTCGGAGATTCTGGTGGCCGGCGCTTCGTAAGTCGGTTGAGGGTTTTGTGGCAGCCTGTGAGACCTGCACTCGTGCCAAAGTCCCTCATTCACGGCCATCAGGTCCTCTTCTTCCGTTACCTATTCCTTCCCGTCCTTGGACACATCTCTCCATGGACTTCATTACGGACCTGCCTCGTTCCTCGGGGAAGACTGTGATTCTGGTGGTGGTGGACCGTTTTAGCAAAATGGTACATTTCATTCCTTTTCCTGGCTTGCCCAATGCTAAGACGCTGGCGCTGGCATTTATTGATCACATTGTCAAATTGCATGGTATTCCTTCAGACATAGTCTCTGATAGGGGCACGCAGTTTGTTTCCAGATTCTGGAAGGCTTTCTGTTCTCGCTTGGGGGTTCTGTTGTCATTCTCTTCTGCTTTCCACCCGCAGTCGAATGGCCAGACAGAGCGCGTCAATCAGAATCTGGAGACATATCTGCGCTGTTTTGTGGCGGAGAATCAGGAGGATTGGTGTTCTTTTTTGTCCCTTGCTGAGTTTGCTTTAAATAACCGTCGTCAGGAGTCCTCTGATAAGTCACCATTTTTTGGTGCATATGGGTTTCATCCGCAGTTTGGGACATTCTCTGGAGAGGGGTCTTCTGGTTTACCTGATGAGGACAGATTCTCCTCGTCTTTGTCATCTATTTGGCAAAAGATTCAGGATAATCTAAAGAGCATGAGTGAGAGATATAAGCGTGTGGCGGATAAGAGACGTGTGCCTGGTCCGGACCTGAATGTTAGTGATCTGGTGTGGTTGTCTACTAAGAATATCAAATTGAAGGTTCCCTCCTGGAAGTTGGGTCCTAGGTTTATTGGGCCTTACAAAATCTTGTCCGTCATCAATCCTGTTGCCTACCGTCTTGATCTTCCTCAGACTTGGAAGATCCATAATGTTTTTCATAAGTCCTTATTAAAACCTTATGTCCAACCCATTGTACCCTCGTCTTTCCCTCCTCCTCCGATTGTGGTTGATGGTAATCTTGAATTTCAGGTCTCTAGGATTGTGGATTCTCGTGTTGTCCGCGGTTCTCTCCAGTACCTCGTTCATTGGGAGGGTTATGGTCCTGAGGAGAGGATGTGGGTCCCAGTGACGGACATTAAGGCCACTCGTCTCATCAGGGCTTTCCATAGGTCCCATCCTGAAAAGGTGGGCTCTGAGTGTCCGGAGTCCACTCGTAGAAGGAGGGGTACTGTCACCACCAGACATCTGAGAAGCTCTGACAGACGTTCTTCAGAACCTCCCACTTGAGGTTTCTTTTGTTTTGCTTTAGTTTCCTCATCTTGTTAGCCTCTCTCAGCTGTCATGTAGTTGCACTGATTGCATCCCTTTAAATCCCTTCCCATACTGCATCACTTTGCGGTTTATACAACTTCCTGGCGTGTATGCATGCTGGATGCTACTACTGAGTCTTCTACAGATAAGTTTTGTTCATTCATTTGTATTTTCCTGTTTGCTGGATCCCAGGTGACCCTGACTCCCTCCGTATCAAGTGTAGGGAGCCGGTGGTCGTGTCCCCTCACTATTATAGGGTGTTTAGGGGTTATACAGTCAAGGTACGAGGATATGCGATCTTCTACCATTGAGAATTTTGCATAGGCTGAGCAGTTAGGGAGAGAGCCAGGTCTGTTGCAGGGCTATCCCTTTGGTTCCTTAGTTTTGGATCCAGTCAGTCGGATCTTCCTTTTGTGTCTTCTAGTTTGCTGTACACCTTCCGTGACAGCCGGAGGACCCAATTGGCTGACCGTCAAGACACTGGACGATCCTCGACCCAAATTAAGGCCCTTACTGATGCTGATTGCAGCCCCATAACCATCAGACGGCATCTGAGACTGAAGGGCTTCAAAAACAAAAAACGTCTTCAAAGACCTTATCTCCTTGAATGCCACAGAACTGCTCGTTTGGACTTTGCAAGAGAGCACCAAACATGGGACATTCAAAGGTGGAAGAAAGTTTTATTCTCTGATGAGAAAAAATGTAACCTTGATGGTCCTGATGGTTTCCAACGTTACTGGCATGACAAGCAGATCCCACCTGAGATGTTTTCTACGCGCCACAGTGGAGGGGGCGCCATAATGGTCTGGGGTGCTTTTTCCTTTAGTGGAACAATGGAGCTTCAGGAAGAGCAGGGGCGTCAAACGGCCGCTGGCTATGTCCAGATGTTGCAGAGAGCATTCCTCATGACTGAGGGCCCTTGTCTGTGTGGTAACGACTGGGTTTTTCAACAGGACAATGCTACAGTACACAATGCCCGCAGGACAATGGACTTCTTTCTGAAGAATAACATCACTCTTTTGGCCCATCCTGCGTGTTCCCCTGATCTAAATCCAAATGAGAACCTTTGGGGATGGATGGCAAGGGAAGTTTACAAAAATGGGCAACAGTTCCAGACAGTAGATGGCCTTCGTGCGGCCGTCTTCACCACTTAGAGAAATGTTCCCACTCACCTAATGGAAACGCTTCCATCAAGAATGCCTACTCATTACTGAGTTCATGTTTGGAAGTTGGATTTCTGTTTTGGGGGGGTTTAGTTTTCTTTTGGAGGTGTGGTCTTAAACTATTGATCAGCTGAAAAACACCCTGTTTCAGTTTATTCGTTGTTTTCATTAAATTGAATGCTCAAAAAATGTTTTGTCTCACTGCCATTTCTTCTTGTTGCATGTTGAAGCTCTACTTGGAACCTTGTTAAGATCTAGCCATGCTAAATATGATTTTTTGCCATTTTTCAAGTGGTCTTAAACTTTTGATCAGGACTGTATCTATTATAAAAGTAGAGAAATTGAAATTTGGAAATTTGCTAATTTTTCCACATTTTTGGTAAATTTTGTATTTTTTTATAAATAAAAATTTTTTTTTTTTACTCCATTTCACCAGTGTCATGAAGTACGATATGTGACGAGAAAACAATCTCAGAATGGTCTGTATAAGTAAAAGCGTTTTAAAGTTATTACCACATAAAGTGACACTGGTCAGATTTTCAAAAAATGGCCTGGGCAGGAAGGTGAAAACAGGCAAGGGGTTGAAGGGGTTAAACTCTTTTTTTTTTTACATGACCATATTCTGACCGCCATAAGTATTTTATAGTTATATCTACTGAGCTGTTTAGGGGGCTAATTTTTTGCGGGGGCAATCTGTAGTTTTTATTGATACCATTTTGGAATATGTGTGACTTTTTGATCACATTTTATTAAATTTTTTTGAGTAAGAGAAGCAATGAAAAAATTGCAAATTTTTACCCTTTTTTTCATTCTGCCATTCGCCGTATTGGAAAAATATTTTTATATTTTAATAGTACGGGCGTTTTCGGTTGCGGTGATACTCATTATGTTTATATTTTTTGTTATTTAGGTATTTCTTTTTTTATTATACGAAAAGGGGGGTGATTTAAACTTTTATAATTTGTAATTTTTATATATTTAAGTTTTTTTTAAACTTTTTTGCAATGATTTTGAAGGTTGTATTTGGGCGTACAAAATCCATTTTTTTATTTTGAACAATCATGGATATTTAAAATGCATTTATTACTGACTACACCACGCAACAATGATTTTGCTACTGAAAGAAAAACTTGATTTATACTAAAATGAGCGCGCTGATTCCAAATATGAACTTGGAATTTGCCTGACACGTCTATATTTTAACCCCTTAAGGACCCTGGGATTTTCCATTCTTGTGTTTTCGTTTTTCACTCCCCGCCTTCCCATAGTCCTAAGTTTTTTATTTTTCTATTCACATAGCCTTATGAGGGCTTATTTGTTGCGGGACAAGTTGTACTTTCTAATGGCACCATTTACAGTTGCATACCATGTAGTAGGAAGTGGGAAAAAAATTCCAAATGGGGTAGAATTGGGAAAAAACGCAATTCTGATAAAGGTTTTTTTTTACACTGTACACTATGCGATAAAATTGACCTTTTATCTTCATTCTCCAGGTCAGTACAGTTACAACGATACCACACTTGTATCATTTTTCTTGTGTTTTAATACTGAACAAAAAAATTTTAACCTTTGAGGATTTTTTTTTTTATAACCATATTCTGACCCATATTACTTTTTTGTAGTTATGTGTACGGGGCTGTATGAGGGCTCATGTTTTGTGGGATGATCTGTTCTTTTAAGTGATACCAAGTGTGTGCAACTTTTTGATCACTTTTTATAAAGAAATTATTGGGTAGTTGAAGTGACAAAAAATTGCAAATTTTCAGTTTTTATTTTATTTACCGTTATGCCATTTGCCGTATGCCATTAATATTGTTATATTGAAATTGTATGGGCATTTACGCATGCGGCGATGCCCATGATGTTTATTTTTTATTGTTTAAGTACTTTTATTCTAAGAAAAGGGGGGTGATTAGAACTTTTTTTTTTTATATATATTTGCAAAAACTTTTATTTACTTTTTTGTTACCTTGGGTGTATTGTATTGGTATAGTCATCTAATAGGCACCGAAGCCTGCTTGAGGCTTCAGCCTATTAGATCAATGTAACAGGTTCCACGATCTCAGCCGGGGAATGCTGTTACCGGAGCGGAACCGACTTCCGCTTCCGGACTGCGCAGATGCCGTGGTCACATTTGACCACGGCATCTGAAAGGGAAAATGTATGCGATCAGCCTTATGGCTGATCGCATACATATGCCGCGGGTCCCTGCTATTTAAAATAGCAGAAAACAGGCGGCTATGGCACCACTGCATGTGTGAGCGGGCGCCATGTTTGGGGACCGGACTTCCGCCGTACATGTACGGCGAAGGTCCTTAAAGGGTTAAGGGTTTACATGCAAAGCCTATTCAGTTATAATATTAATGCATTGTACTGGAGATATTCCAATGAACATGTCCAGACCTGTTCGGACGCACTCAGGCTGATGTCAGCAGTAAGTATACAAGGCAGGCTGGACAGATTTTCATAAAGTGATCTGT